>NC_079411.1:29938487-29942730 GCF_029220125.1 Pseudoliparis swirei | reverse complement strand
CAGCCAGTTGAGAGGGAGCTGTTAATAAGATGGGTGAGGAAGGTCAGAAGGCCAGGAGCAATAGCCTGGAGAATGGGAGACGGGACGGGGTCAAGGGCGCAGGTGGTCGGTCGGGCGGAGGTCACCAAGCTAAGAACTTGATTGGGAGACAAGGGGGTGAAAGAGGAAAGAGAGGGGGATGAAGAAGTTAGTGTTGGTGAGGTGATAGAAGATGGATTTGTAAAGGAGGAGCATCAAAGTCGATGTTGCCGTCCTTGTTGAGGTCGATGTCGCTGAGGATCTCCTCCTTCTCTCCCTCCTTCTCTCCCTCCTTCTCTCTCCTTCTCTCCCTCCTTCTCTCCCTCTTTCTCCTTCTCTCCCTCCTTCTCTCTCTCCTTCTCTCCCTTCTTCTCTCCCTCCTTCTCTCCCTCCTCCATCTCAACCTCCTTTCTGATGGATTGTCCCCTCGTCCAATGACTCTGGACTCGCCCCCCCCCCCCCCCCCCCCGGCCGCTCACCATCAAAGTCGATGTTGCCGTCCTTGTTGAGGTCGATGTCGCTGAGGATCTCCTCCAGCTCGCCCTTCTTCAGCTTCTCCCCCAGGAGGCTCTTCATCGCCTCCTTCAGCTCCTCCAGGCTGATCTTCCCATCGCCGTCGCAGTCGAACTGCAGCGAGGAGGAGGAGAGACGGCGGAGCTCAGGGGTCAGGGGTCACGAGGCGGGCGGCGAGGTGGACCACGGCGGGAGGAGGTGAGACTGAAATAGAGAGAATGTGCTCGCGGGATTCAGAGATGATGTCATGGTCCCCGAGGCTGAAGCAGCTGCAGCAGCCGGCGGTGCTGACTCACGAGGTGTTAGCGCGGTGTTAGCACAGTGTTAGCATGGTATTAGCATGGTGTTAGCGTGGTGTTAGCGTGGTGTTAGCACGGTGTTAGCGTGGTGTTAGCGCGGTGTTAGCGTGGTGTTAGCACGGTGTTAGCGTGGTGTTAGCACGGTGTTAGCGTGGTGTTAGCACGGTGTTAGCGCGGTGTTAGCATGGTGTTAGCGTGGTGTTAGCACGGTGTTAGCAAGGTGTTAGCGTGGTGTTAGCACGGTGTTAGCATGGTGTTAGCATGGTGTTAGCGTGGTGTTAGCACTGTGTTAGCGTGGTGTTAGCGTGGTGTTAGCACGGTGTTAGCACGGTGTTAGCGTGGTGTTAGCGTGGTGTTAGCACGGTGTTAGCACAGTGTTAGCGCGGTGTTAGCGTGGTGTTAGCATGGTGTTAGCATGGTGTTAGCACGGTGTTAGCGTGGTGTTAGCACGGTGTTAGCACGGTGTTAGCACGGTGTTAGCGCGGTGTTAGCGCGGTGTTAGCATGGTGTTAGCGTGGTGTTAGCGTGGTGTTAGCATGGTGTTAGCGTGGTGTTAGCATGGTGTTAGCGTGGTGTTAGCATGGTGTTAGCGTGGTGTTAACACGGTGTTAGCGTGGTGTTAGCATGGTGTTAGCACGGTGTTAGCATGGTGTTAGCGCGGTGTTAGCGTGGTGCTGGTGAGACTCTGAAAGTGAGACGTGTTCTCATCGGTCTCAGGACTCTGGAGTTCTGGAGGGTTCTGGAGGAGCAGCTCCTTCAGGACCTGAAGGTCACGACCTCCTCGCCAGGAGCTCGATGTGAGGAAGACGAAGAGCGGAGGACTCAAGCTCTGGAGGGGAATCATGGCGTCAGAGGGCTCTGGGGCTCTGGTGGGTCTCTAGTTCTCTGGGTCTCTAGGTCTCTAGGTCTCTGGGTCTCTGGGGCTCTGGGTCTCTGGGTCTCTGGGTCTCTAGGTCTCTAGGTCTCTGGGTCTCTAGGTCTCTGGGTCTCTGGGTCTCTGGGGCTCTGGGTCTCTGGGGCTCTGGGTCTCTAGGTCTCTGGTGGGTCTCTGGGTCTCTGGGTCTCTGGGTCTCTGGGGCTCTGGGTCTCTGGGTCTCTGGGGCTCTGGGTCTCTAGGTCTCTAGGTCTCTGGTGGGCCTCTGGAGGGCCTCTGGTGGGTCTCTGGTGGGCCTCTGGTGGGCCTCTGGGTCTCTGGGTCTCTGGGTCTCTGAGTCTCTGGGTCTCTGGGTCTCTGGGTCTCTAGGTCTCTGGGTCTCTAGGTCTCTGGGTCTCTGGGTCTCTAGGTCTCTGGGTCTCTGGGTCTCTGGGTCTCTAGGTCTCTGGTCTCTAGGTCTCTAGGTCTCTAGGTCTCTGGGTCTCTGGGTCTCTGGGTCTCTGGGTCTCTAGGTCTCTGGTTCTCTGGGTCTCTGGGTCTCTGGGTCTCTAGTCTCTGGGTCTCTGGGTCTCTGGGTCTCTGGGTCTCTGGGTCTCTGGTCTCTGGGTCTCTGGGTCTCTAGGTCTCTGGGTCTCTGGGTCTCTGGGTCTCTGGGTCTCTGGGTCTCTGGGTCTCTGGGTCTCTAGGTCTCTGGGTCTCTGGGTCTCTGGGTCTCTAGGTCTCTGGGTCTCTGGGTCTCTGGGTCTCTGGGTCTCTGGGTCTCTGGGTCTCTGGGTCTCTAGGTCTCTGGGTCTCTGGGTCTCTGGGTCTCTGGGTCTCTGGTGGGTCTCTAGTCTCTAGGTCTCTAGGTCTCTGGGTCTCTGGGTCTCTGGGTCTCTGGTGGGTCTCTGTGTCTCTGGGTCTCTGGGTCTCTGGTGGGTCTCTAGTCTCTAGGTCTCTAGGTCTCTGGGTCTCTGGGTCTCTGGGTCTCTGGGTCTCTGGGTCTCTAGTCTCTAGGTCTCTGGGTCTCTGGGTCTCTAGTCTCTAGGTCTCTGGGTCTCTGGGTCTCTGGTGTCTCTAGTCTCTAGGTCTCTGGGTCTCTGGGTCTCTGGGTCTCTGGGTCTCTGGTCTCTGGGTGGGTCTCTAGTCTCTGGGTCTCTAGGTCTCTGGTCTCTGGGTCTCTGGGTCTCTGTACCTGTCTGAAGGCGCAGCGGAGCTCCTTCAGACCGACCATGTGGGCCGTCTCAGCGAGTATCCTGGGCCCCATCAGCTCACAGAAGTCATCAAAGTCCACATGACCGCCCCCTGCAGGGCGAGAGAGGACACACACACACACACAGACACACACACACACACACACACACACAGACACACACACACACACACACAGACACACACACAGACACACACACACAGACACACACACACACACACACACACACACACATATATACATATATATATATATATATCTATACATATATACGTATACATATATGTATATATATATAGAGAGAGAGAGATATATATACTGTATATATATATATATGTTTATATATATATACGTATATATATATATGTTTATATATATATACATATATATGTTTATATATATATATATGTATATAATAAATATATATATATATATATATATATATGTATATATATAAACATATATATGTATATATATAAACATATATATATATACGTATATATATGTATATAGCGTGGCTGCCGGGTGATTGACAGGCCCCGCCCCTTCCTGTGCAGAGTAAGGACGTCCACTTCCTGTCTCAGGCCACGTTACGTCATCTGATGACATCATTGCCCCGTCAGGACAGGGAAACTATTCTATAGGAATATAATAAGTGATGAAGAATCAGCGTTTCAGGAGAGGATGCAGTGACGTGTTTCTAGAAGCAGCTGATGTTCCATTATCAGGATATTTAAAGACGTGGAAGGTTTCTGACACCAGGTGTTACAGAATGATTCACCTGGAGCCTCAGACTTCACCTCACACGCATCGAGACGAACCCCGCTGTGTGAACCAATCAGGAGGCAGGACCCACATCTCATCTTGATCTGCTGGATGATCTCGATGAGCTCCATCTCCGTGGGCATGTAGCCCATCGCACGCATGCAGCCAGCGATGTCCTTGTAGTGGAGGAAGCCGTCTGCGTCGTAGTCAAACTCCTTGAAGGCCTCCTGGAGCTCTGAGGGGGAGGGGGAGGGAGAGAGGGAGGGAGGGGGAGAGGGAGAGGGAGGGAGAGAGAGGGGGAGAGAGAGGGAGGAGGAGGGAGGGAGGGAGAGGGGGAGGGAGGGAGAGAGGGAGGAGGGAGGGAGGGGGAGAGAGAGAGAGGGAGGGGGAGAGAGGGAGAAGGAGGGAGGGAGAGAGAGAGGGAGGGAGGAGAGAGGGAGGAGGGAGGGAGAGAGAGAGGGAGAGAGAGAGGAGGGAGAGAGAGAGAGAGAGGAGGGAGGGAGAGGGAGAGGAGGGAGAGAGAGAGGGAGGGAGGAGGAGGGAGAGGAGGGAGAGGGGGGGGGAGGAGGGAGAGGAGGGAGA
>NC_079411.1:29930987-29933487 GCF_029220125.1 Pseudoliparis swirei | reverse complement strand
CACACACAGACACACACACACACACACACACACAGACACAGACACACACAGACACACACACACAGACACACACAGACACACACAGACACACACACACACACACACACACACACACACACACAGACACACACAGACACACACTCACACACAGACACACACACACACAGACACACACAGACACACACACACACACACACACACACACACACACACACACACACACACACACACATGCACACACACACACACACATGCACACACACACACACACACACACACAGACACACACACATGCACACACACACACACCTGGGGGTCTATCCCTCTCGAGCAGCGGTTGCAAAGCGTCTAATCTTCAGGCGGGAGCAGGTAGTGAGTGGCTAGGAAAGGAAGCAAGGAAAGGAGGGATGTGCTGGTGGATAATCACCAGAATCTCTTGGAGAGGCTGAGCTGCAGCGCTTTCTTCCTGAAGCGGCCGGCTGGCGCCCGGCCAGCGGCGCCCTTCCCTTCTCGGGGGGCGGAGCTAGGAGACGAAGAAGTGCCAATCAACTCAAAGTGCACTAAACGTCTCCTAGAGTCCTAGTGGACCAATGGGAGGGCTTCGTTTACCCACCCAGAAACTTTAATATACAAACATGCTGGACTGCTCTATGAGGAGATGAGAAGATGAGGAGATGAGGAGATGAGGAGATGAGAAGATGAGGGGATGAGGAGATGAGGGGATGAGGAGATGAGATGAGAAGATGAGGAGATGAGGAGATGAGGGGATGAGGAGATGAGATGAGGGGATGAGGAGATGAGAACATGAGGAGATGAGAAGTTGAGGAGATGAGGGATGAGAAGATGAGGAGATGAGGAGATGAGGGGATGAGGTGATGAGGAGATGAGGAGATGAGAAGATGAGATGAGGAGATGAGAACATGAGGAGATGAGAAGATGAGGAGATGAGGAGATGAGGAGATGAGGGGATGAGGAGATGAGGGGATGAGGAGATGAGGATGAGGAGATGAGGAGATGAGGGGATGAGGGGATGAGGAGATGAGGAGATGAGGGGATGAGGAGATGGGGAGATGAGGAGATGAGGAGATGAGGAGATGAGGATGAGGAGATGAGGAGATGAGGAGATGAGATGAGGAGATGAGGGGATGAGGAGATGAGGAGATGAGGAGATGAGGGGACGTCACTTACCTGCCGGGGGACGGACGACCTTCTGCTCCTGGCTTCACCTTCAGAGACATCCTGGAGACATGAGGGGCATGATGGTGAGGTGTATCTCGTGTATCTCGTGTATCTCGTGTATCTCGTGTAGCTCGTGTATCTCGTGTATCTCGTGTATCTCGTGTAGCTCGTGTATCTCGTGTATCTCGTGTGGCTCGTGTGGCTCGTGTAGCTCGTGTATCTCGTGTATCTCGTGTATCTCGTGTAGCTCGTGTATCTCGTGTATCTCGTGTATCTCGTGTAGCTCGTGTATCTCGTGTATCTCGTGTGGCTCGTGTGGCTCGTGTAGCTCGTGTATCTCGTGTATCTCGTGTAGCTCGTGTATCTCGTGTATCTCGTGTAGCTCGCGTATCTCGCGTAGCTCGTGTATCTCGTGTATCTCGTGTATCTCGTGTATCTCGTGTATCTCGTGTAGCTCGTGTAGCTCGTGTAGCTCGTGTAGCTCGTGTATCTCGTGTATCTCGTGTATCTCGTGTAGCTCGTGTAGCTCGTGTTGCTCGTGTATCTCGTGTATCTCGTGTGGCTCGTGTGGCTCGTGTATCTCGTGTAGCTCGTGTAGCTCGTGTATCTCGTGTATCTCGTGTATCTCGTGTAGCTCGTGTAGCTCGTGTAGCTCGTGTATCTCGTGTATCTCGTGTATCTCGTGTAGCTCGTGTAGCTCGTGTATCTCGTGTATCTCGTGTAGCTCGTGTATCTCGTGTATCTCGTGTATCGTTAATAGCTCGTGTATCTCGTGTGTAGCTCGTGTAGCTCTGGTGTAGCTCGTGTATCTCGTGTAGCTCGTGTATCTCGTGTATCTCGTGTATCTCGTGTATCTCGTGTAGCTCGTGTATCTCGTGTATCTCGTGTAGCTCGTGTGGCTCGTGGCTCGTATCCTGTATCTCGTGTATCTCGTGTATCTCGTGTAGCTCGTGTATCTCGTGTATCTCGTGTATCTCGTGTAGCTCGTGTAGCTCGTGTAGCTCGTGTATCTCGTGTATCTCGTGTAGCTCGTGTATCTCGTGTATCTCGTGTATCTCGTGTATCTCGTGTATCTCGTGTAGCTCGTGTATCTCGTGTAGCTCGTGTAGCTCGTGTAGCTCGTGTATCGTGTATCTCGTGTATCTCGTGTATCTCGTGTATCTCGTGTAGCTCGTGTAGCTCGTGTATCTCGTGTAGCTCGTGTAGCTCGTGTAGCTCGTGTATCTCGTGTATCTCGTGTAGCTCGTGTATCTCGTGTATCTCGTGTATCTCGTGTAGCTCGTGTATCTCGTGTAGCTCGTGTATCTCGTGTAGCTCGTGT
>NC_079411.1:29913487-29923487 GCF_029220125.1 Pseudoliparis swirei | reverse complement strand
CTGTGTGCGCGTTAGCGGCGTGCGGCTAGCGGGGAGCTAACTGGCGGGCGAACGGGGAGCTAGCGGGGAGCTAGCGTCATGGAGGACATGAGCTTCCTCACGCGGGCTCACGGGATTAGAGTGGCGCCGAGTTTCCCGTGCTCGGAGGAGGAGGAGGAGGAGGAGGAGGAGGAGGTGGGGCTGGCAGTGGGCGACGTGGTCGTGACGGCTGCGTGCGGTCCGCTGCCCGTATGAACGGAGCGGTGGTTCTGTTCCTAGACAGCGTGGCGAAGGTGAACGAGGTGGTGGTGTCGGGTCATCAGGGGCATCATGTGCCGGTGGCGCCGCTGGCCACACCGTCAGTCAGGGTCACCGTGGCCAACGTGCCTCCTTTTATAAAAGAGGAGGTGATCTTGAAGGAGCTGGTGAAGCACGGGAAGGTGGTGTCCCGGCTGAAGAAGATCCCCTCAGGGTGGAGGTCCTCCCGGATGAGGCAGTGTGGTCCCACCGGAGGCATCTCTCCATGATCCTGAACAACAGGGGAGAAGAGCTCCGCCTCCGGGTGTTCATCAGGGTGGAGAGCTCCGCCTCCGGGTGTTCATCAGGGTGGAGAGCTCCGCCTCCGGGTGTTCATCAGGGTGGCCGAGCACAACTACCCCATCTACATCTCCTCAGGGAACGGGAGGTGCTTCATCTGTGGCGAGAGGGGCACAGAGCCAGGGACTGCCACCGGTGGAGAGCTGCTGAGCAGAACACCAGCAGGGCGGCTCCTCGGGGGCGGAGCCAGGGGGGGGAGCAACCAGGGACTGCAGGTACCCAGAGGGGGGAGGAGAGGGAGCAGGCAGGAGCTGGGGGCGCCCAGCAGGTTGTGGAGGAGGAAGAGGAGGGGGCACTGGGCCAGTCCAGCAAGGTGAGGAGGGAGAGGGGGGGACGGTCACAGGCCAGCAGGGAGAGGGAGGAGGAGAGAAGAGAAGGGGGCGGGGCTGGTACAGTCCAGCTGGGTGAGGAAGAGGAAGAAGAGGGTGGGGCTGGGGCTGAGGTGGCCCAACAAGGTGAAGAGGAGGACAAAGGAGAGTCAGAGGAAGAGAGGGGGGCAGGTGCCAGAGAGGTGGTGCTGTCGGACAGCGAGGTGGACATGGAGGGGGAGGAGCCTCAGAGTCCCCCGGCTAAAGAGGAAGAGGAGGGAGGAAGGAGAAAACCCACAGGCGAAGAAGGTGACGGCGGGCAGACGGAGGTCGAGGAGGAGAGGGGAGGAGCCAGAGTCCAGCTCGGAGGAGGAATCTACTCCTCTTCCTCACTACAGTGTGGAGGAGCTGAAAGACGAAGCAGGTGTGGCACGTCCAGATGAAGGACCACTTCTGCAGAGACAGGTTCTTCCTCTCTGCCACCTTCCTCACGATGAAGACGAGAGAGGAGCCTTCACGCAGCAGGAGTTCTTCAGGCTGAAGAAGACCTGTGACCTCAGGAAGGTGCTGCTGGAGGAGGAGGAGGAGAAGAGGGCGAGAGGCGAGGGCGACTGAGGGGGAACACCTCCTGGCCTCAGGGAGCTGCTTTGGTTTGTTTGTTACAAAAGAACTTGAGCACCAGGAACAATTTTCTTTTTCAGGATTGGTGCTGCAGTTAAAGAGATTTGTGTTGATAGCAATTTGGTTTGATGTGGTGCACAGTTTGAAATAAAGGTTTTTCACAAATCAAAAAAATCTCTCCCTCTCCCTCCCTCTCTCCCTCCCCCCCTCTCTCCCTCTCTCTCTCCCTCCCCCTCTCTCCCTCCCTCTCTCTCCCTCTCTCTCTCCCTCTCTCCCCTCTCTCTCTCCCTCTCCTCTCTCTCTCCTCTCTCTCTCCCTCCCTCTCTCTCTCTCTCTCCTCTCTCTCTCTCTCTCTCTCTCTCTCCCTCTCTCCCTCTCTCTCTCTCTCTCTCTCTCTCTGCTAGCTGCTCTCTTATTGACTGATGATGTACATTCAGGATCTAATTGTCTCGTTAAATCTCAGCGTGACGCGCTGCCACGGTAACCACGCCCCCCCCCTCTCTTAATGTCGTGCTCTGTTGTTCTGCTGCACTTTAAATGCTTCGCACGCCCTCAGACCGTCCGCCTCCTTCTCCTGCTGCTGTTTTTAATTCTTGACTTGTTTCACATTTTTATTACTTTGCTTTCTTCTTTTTTTCTCATCATTTACTTTAACGTCTGCATTTCACTTTTACTTCACCTCCATCTCTGTGTCTCTTCCTCTGAAGTCACCTCCACACTCGCGTCCTGCCTCGGGGACGCACCCCCTCCCCCCCCTCTTTTATTTATGCTGATGGGGCAAACCTCGGTAAATAGAATACGTTCTGCTACACGGGGAGAGAAATTTAAATGGAAAAGGGTGACAGCAAAAGAGTGAAAGAGACCACGCAATTAATCATTTGTCCCAAAAGAGAACCGCCCTTCATCAAGGAGAGAGAGAGAGAGAGAGAGGGGAGAGAGGAGAGAGGGAGAGTGAGAGAGTGAGGAACTCTCCCTCTCCCTCTCTCCCTCTCCCTCTCTCACTCTCCCTCTCCCTCTCTCCCTCTCACTCGTCCAGGCTGCTTCAAGTGGAGCGGCCTGGACGGAGTGAGAGTTCCTCACTCGGCGAGTGTCCGATGTATAACATGTTGTTTTCTCTCAGAACAGAAAAGAGCAAGATGGAGAAGGATGAAAGAAACACTTTAACCTGAGGGAACATCGGTCCCTCTGGGGTTTTAGTGGCAGGAGGGCATTCCTTCTCCTTCATTCATTCTCTTTCATTCCTTCTCCTTCATTCCTTCTCTTTCATTCCTTCTCTTTTATTCCTTCTCTTTCATTCCTTCTCCTTCATTCCTTCTCCTTCATTCCTTCTCTTTCATTCGCTCTCTTCATTCCTTCTCCTTCATTCGCTCTCTTTCATTCCTTCATCAAATTATAAATTACATTGTGTTTCAATATATTTTATTATACTTTTCTTCTTTTTGTGTGGCTGCAGCTCAGTTGAGACCAAACCCAGGTAGGGACGTGACCTTCAGGACGTGACATTCAGGATGTGACCTTGAGGATGTGACCTTTAGGATGTGACCTTCATTATGTGATCTTCTGGACGTGACTTTGCAGGACGTGACCTTCATGATGTGACCTTCATGATGTGACCTTTAGGATGTGACCTTTAGGATGTGACCTTCATGATGTGACCTTCATGATGTGACCTTCTGGACGTGACCTTCAGCATGTGGAACTCAGCATGTGACCTTCATCACGTGACCTACATGATGTGACTTTCAGCATGTGACCTTCATGATGTGACCTTTAGGATGTGACCTTCATGATGTGACCTTCTTTATTTTATTTTTTATTTTTTTATTTTAAATTTATTTAACCAGGAAATGCCTCATTGAGATTAAAAATCTCCTTTACAAGAGTGTCCTGGCCAAGACAGCAGCAGCAGCACGTCACACAAAGTTCCATACAATACAACATAAAACAGTGACAGACAATATAAAAAACGAAAAACAAAATCACAGCATGAATAAAACCAAAACTAAGTCTCAAGCCAACACAACCCAGCTCACACAGGAGCACATTCCTCCGTCATATAAAACATCTACAGACAGATGAATTTCCCTCCAATATTTTCAATCTATTTTTAAAAACACCTCAGGAGACCGGCTCCCGGAGACCCAGGTCTGTCTGCAGCACATTCCAAGCCGCAGGAGCAGCAAACTTAAAACCTCTTTTCCCCATTTCCAAACGGACGTGAGGGACGGAGAGCAAGAGGAGGCCTTGAGCCGAGGTCACAGAGCGAAGATGGTAGCTTCCAGGGTTTTTCAGCTGAATTAGCGTCCAAAGATACGATGGAAGTACGTGGAGAATAGCCTTATAAATAAGGACATGCCAATGATTTTGTCTCCGGATGGACAGAGGTCCAACCAACCCTCGCATACAGGGAGCAATGGTGAGTCAGAGCCTTAAGATTAGTGATGAACCTCAATGCTCCATGGTAGACAGTAAGGAGTGGAGACATTGAGAAGATGCATGCATATATAAGACATCACCATAATCAATCACAGGCATACAAGTAGCAGCAACAAGTCTCTTTTTAGCATTAAAAGAAAAGCAAGACTTATTTCAGAAATAGAAACCCAGCCTCACTTACAACTTCTTCACAAGTTGCTGAATATGAGGTTTAAAAGAGAGAGAATCATCAATCAAGAATCCCAGGTATTTATATGATGATACAGACTCAATCACTTTGCCCTGAAATGAAATCATAGCTGGAAGGTTTAATGGCTTTGTTTTTGAGTTTGTAAACATCATCAACTTCGTTTTATCAGGATTCAACAATAATTTCAACTCATTAAAAGAGTGTTGCACAGTATCGAAGGCTGTTTGTAAGTGTAAGAGAGCCTGATGCTGTGTAGGAGCAGAGCAGTAAATGACAGGATCGTCTGCATCAAAGTGAAAATTGGCATTTGGCACATTTTCACCGATACTGTTAATATAAATTGTGACTAAAAGTGGATGTTACATTAAGGATATGACCTTCAGCAAATGACCTTCAGGACGTGACTTTCAGGATGTGACCTTCAAGATGTGACCTTCAGCATGTGACCTGCATGGCGTGACCTTCAGCACGTGACCTTCATCACGTGACCTTCAGCACGTGCCCTTTAGTATGTGGAACTCAGCATGTGACCTTCATCACGTGACCTTCAGCACGTGACCTTCATCACGTGACCTTCATCATGTGACCTTCAGCACGTGACCTTCAGCATGTGACCTTTAGCATGTGACCTTCAGCACATGACCTTCAGAACGTGACTTTCAGAACGTGGCCTTCAGGTACTTCAAGGTACTTTTCTCATTTTCAGAACAAGGCACCATTATGAAGAAGAGAGTTCATCAATGTGAAGCATTTAGAAGATGCTGAACACATGATGTGTTTCTGCGTCTCCGCCGTGAAGGAATGTCGATGTGTCACCCAGCGAGGTGTGTGTTGTTTCCCGGGTGAATCGATCCTCCCGATGTGAACCAACGCCGGACGCACACAGACTCGTCGTGTTCCCTCTGCACACGAGCAGAGACTCAGGAACTCCAGAGATGTCTGCAGACTTCAAGGGCGAATGTAGGTCGCGCGAGTCGTGTCTGTTGGATGCGTATCGGGGCGTTGACGCCTCCTCTCTCCGCGCTGCCAGCGGCGAGGAGAGAGGAGGCGTGCGGTGGAGCTGTGAACAGAGGTTCATCCAACCTGAGCGGCTGCAGCCTCTGGGCCGCCACTTCATGGAAACCGGCTCTGCTTTGTGCCCGAGGAATGGGAGGAGATTATCTCCCCAAGCAGAAGGAGAGGCGCTCCTCCACAAATACCCTCTGCCCCACAGACCTTCTCACTCCACATGTTTATCATTTATATGATGGACTCTTGAATACGACGTGAGCGCAGGCGCCTGGGGGGCTTCAGGGTTGATCTTCAGTCGGTCACGAGGTAGCTTGTTGTCATTTTGTTTTGCTAAAATGCAGTAATATATAAATAATATGATATATAAATAAGATAATATATAATAAAATATCAAAACAATATAATATAATATAATATTTAAATAATATATAATATATACATATGATTCTATAATATATAATATATAATATAAATAATATAATATATAAATAATATAATATATAATAAAATATCAATATAATATAATATATAATATAATATTTAAATAATATAATATATACATATGATTATATAATATAGAATATAATATATAATATACATAATATAATATATAATATAATATTTGAATAATATAATATAATATAATGTAATATATAAATAATATAGAATATAAATAGTATAATATATAATATTTAATATGATATAATATTACACTTTCCTCGCACCTCTTTCTCTCTGATGCTCTGACTCGTGTTTGAGCAGTGCCGCTGTGCTAAATATCCTCCTGACAGGCGGCCTAATGTTTACCCCTGAGAGAGATCGATACCGTCGTCCGTCACGCTCCATCGATCGTGTTTCCTCCTCGGAACCGTCCCGGACCGCTCGGCCCGACACGTCCGGGGGATTCGGTGTCGCCGTGAGCCGAGAGGTGTCCATCAAAGTGCCTGTTGATCACCTGACTCACCACATTATCCATCTGCTGGTGATGACGTCACCTTTTTAATTCAGACAAGAAATCATGTGCAAGAAGAGACTCGACACTTCCGTGTCGGGTGTTAGATTTGCATAATTTTCCTTCACTACGCGGCGTGCTTTATTTAGTGTTCGTGCCTCGAGTTAAAGCGTGAAAGCAAATCTACAGACGGAGGCACGGATACGTGTCTATGTGGTCATGTGATGATGCATCAGGTAGAACGAGGCTCTTATGAAGACGGTTGTCTCTCTCTCTCCCCGATACATATATCACATTTCAGTGTTATTTTGCTGTTTCCCCCTCAACAGAAGGCCCTCCTCCGCCCGCTGCAGGAGTAACAGAATACTCCCCGAAGCAGCCGAGCGCTCTGAAGCCCAGACACACGTGACCTCCACGACCTTGGCGGGACACCTCCCGGGGGGAGATGTTCCTTTTTTAATTTAGCTTGAACCAAACAGGCTCGAGTCCATCAGAGGCTGTGATACCGTGTGAATGAGTCTGAGTCCTGGAGCTCTGCAGAGGGCCGAGGGTGGAGGAGGAACCCGTCGACCACGTGTGCTCCTTCCTTCTCCACCGAGCGCCAACCAGCAGGATGGAGACGAAGAGCAGAACCTCTACGGCACAGGTGTCAAACACGAGGCCCGCACATCGCTTTATGGAGGCTTTAAAGACCCACGATCACCTGTTCTTCAAGAAATTGAAGAAAAATATCACGTGCATTTATTTTGAAGGTTTAAGATTAAATGGGTTAATATTAGAGACATTTCCTTACGTACAATATTTCTACACTCAAATAAACAATAATCAAATGCAAAGAGAGTTATTTAACAATATGTTCAAGGAGTTTATAAAGTGTTTCCGGCCCTTTAAGAGGGCGGCCATGATGCTGGCTCGGCCCACGGCGTGAAGCCGCCTCGCCTCCTTTAGCCCCGGGCGCTCCGCCGCCTCAACACCACATTGATGACGTCATCGTCACGAGGAGCCAGTGACTCAAAGTGTTCACGCAACTCACCGAACCGTCGGCTGGACGTCGTTCAGCTGATCCTCATGAGAGGGAAAACACCAACGAGTTTCATGAGAGGAGACGGTTCAGAGATTAGACGAGCAGAACTACGTCACCAAGATGGAGTCAGTGTTGCCTTCACGTCTACGTCTACACCTTCACGTCTACGCCTTCACGTCTACGCCTTCACGTCTACACCTTCACGTCTACGTCTACACCTTCACGTCTACACCTTCACGTCTACACCTTCACGTCTACACCTTCACGTCTACACCTTCACGTCTACGTCTACACCTTCACGTCTACGCCTTCACGTCTACACCTTCACGTCTACACCTTCACGTCTACGCCTTCACCTTCACGTCTACACCTTCACGTCTACACCTTCACGTCTACACCTTCACGTCTACACCTTCACGTCTACGTCTACACCTTCACGTCTACACCTTCACGTCTACACCTTCACGTCTACGTCTACACCTTCACGTCTACACCTTCACATCTACACCTTCACGTCTACGTCTACACCTTCACGTCTACGTCTACACCTTCACGTCTACGTCTACACCTTCACGTCTACACCTTCACGTCTACACCTTCACGTCTACACCTTCACATCTACACCTTCACGTCTACGTCTACACCTTCACGTCTACGCCTTCACGTCTACACCTTCACGTCTACACCTTCACGTCTACGTCTACACCTTCACGTCTACACCTTCACGTCTACACCTTCACGTCTACACCTTCACGTCTACACCTTCACGTCTACGTCTACACCTTCACGTCTACACCTTCACATCTACACCTTCACGTCTACACCTTCACGTCTACACCTTCACGTCTACACCTTCACGTCTACACCTTCACGTCTACGTCTACACCTTCACGTCTACACCTTCACGTCTACGTCTACACCTTCACGTCTACACCTTCACGTCTACACCTTCACGTCTACGTCTACACCTTCACGTCTACACCTTCACGTCTACACCTTCACGTCTACACCTTCACGTCTACACCTTCACGTCTACACCTTCACGTCTACGTCTACACCTTCACGTCTACGCCTTCACCTTCACGTCTACACCTTCACATCTACACCTTCACGTCTACGTCTACACCTTCACGTCTACGTCTACACCTTCACGTCTACGTCTACACCTTCACGTCTACACCTTCACATCTACACCTTCACGTCTACACCTTCACGTCTACGTCTACACCTTCACGTCTACGCCTTGACGTCTACCTTCACGTCTACACCTTCACCTTCCGTCTACACCTTCACGTCTACGCCTTCACGTCTACACCTTCACGTCTACGCCTTCACGTCTACACCTTCACGTCTACACCTTCACGTCTACACCTTCACGTCTACACCTTCACATCTACACCTTCACGTCTACGTCTACACCTTCACGTCTACACCTTCACGTCTACACCTTCACGTCTACACCTTCACGTCTACACCTTCACGTCTACACCTTCACGTCTACGTCTACACCTTCACGTCTACACCTTCACGTCTACACCTTCACGTCTACACCTTCACGTCTACGTCTACACCTTCACGTCTACACCTTCACGTCTACACCTTCACATCTACACCTTCACGTCTACGTCTACACCTTCACGTCTACGTCTACACCTTCACGTCTACACCTTCACGTCTACGTCTACACCTTCACGTCTACACCTTCACGTCTACACCTTCACGTCTACACCTTCACGTCTACACCTTCACGTCTACGCCTTCACGTCTACGTCTACACCTTCACGTCTACACCTTCACATCTACACCTTCACGTCTACACCTTCACGTCTACACCTTCATCTACCTTCACGTCTACGTCTACACCTTCCCGTCTACACCTTCACGTCTACACCTTCACGTCTCCTTCACCTTCCGTCTACCTTCACGTCTACACCTTCACGTCTCGTCTACACCTTCACGTCTACGCCTTCACCTTCGTCTACACCTTCACATCTACACCTTCACGTCTACACCTACCTTCGTCTACACCTTCACGTCTACACCTTCACGTCTCGTCTACACCTTCACGTCTACACCTTCACGTCTACACCTTCACGCTCACGTCTACACCTTCCGCCTACACCTTGTCGTCTGCACCTTCACGTCTCGCCTACACCTTCACGTCTACCTTCCTGGTGGAGGAGGACCAGTACCTGGTGGAGGAGGACCAGTACCTTGGAGGAGGACCACACATGGTGGAGGAGGACCAGTACCTGGTGGAAGAGGACCAGTACATGGTGGAGGAGGACACAGTGCCTGGTGGAGGAGGACCAGTACCTGCAGTGGAGGAGGACCAGTACCTGGTGGAGGAGGACCAGTACCTGTGGAGGAGGACCAGTACCTGGTGGAGGAGGACCACCTGGTGGAGGAGGACCAGTACCTGGTGGTGGAGGACCAGTTCTGGTGGAGGAGGACCTCCCTGGTGGAGTGTCCTGGGAGTGGACGTGGACATGGTGGAGGAGGACCAGTACCTGGTGGAGGAGGACCAGTACCTGGTGGAGGAGGACCAGTACATGGTGGAGGACCAGTACCTGGTGGAAGAGGACCAGTACATGGTGGAGGAGGACCAGTGCCTGGTGGAGGAGGACCAGTACCTGGTGGAGGAGGACCAGTACCTGGTGGAGGAGGACCAGTACCTGATGGAGGAGGACCAGTACATGGTGGAGAAGGACCAGTACCTGGTGGAGGAGGACCAGTACCTGATGGAGGAGGACCAGTACATGGTGGAGGAGGACCAGTACCTGGTGGAGGAGGACCAGTACCTGGTGGAGGAGGACCAGTACCTGATGGAGGAGGACCAGTACCTGGTGGAGGAGGACCAGTACCTGATGGAGGAGGACCAG
>NC_079411.1:29900987-29905987 GCF_029220125.1 Pseudoliparis swirei | reverse complement strand
TTTGTTCGGGTTTTGGGCCTCATTCAGTTTTGGGTTTTGGGTTTTAGTTCAGTTTTTTGGGCCCTCCTGTGTCTCCCCTGGGCCCCCTTTTCTTTTCCCTCCGGGCCCCCCCTTTCACTTTCTCAGGGCCCCTCATGTGTCTCACCTGGGCCCCTTTCCCCCTGGGGCCCCCCTTGGCCCCCCTGTCCCTCACTGGGCCCCCTGGGTCCCTCACTGGGTCCCCTCCTGGCCCCCACTGTGTCTCCCTGGGCCCCCTGTGTCCCCCTGAGGCCCCTCACTGTGTCTCACCTGTGGCCCTCACTGTGTCTCCACCTGGGCCCCTCACTGTGTCTCACCTGTGGCCCCTCACTGTGTCTCACCTGGGCCCTCACTGTTCCACCTGTGGCCTCACTCTGCCGGCCCTCCTCTTCCTGGGCCCCTCACTGTGTCTCCTGGGCCCCTCACTGTGTCTCCCTGAGGCCTCACTGTGTCTCCCTGGCCCCCACTGTGTCTCCCTGTGGCCCCTCACTGTGTCTCACCTGGGCCCCTCACTGTGTCTCCCTGAGGCCCCTCACTGTGTCTCACCTGGGCCCTCACTGTGTTCCCTGTGGTCCCTCACTGTGTCTCCCCTGTGGCCCTCACTGTGTCTCACCTGTGGCCCTCCTGTGTCTCCCTGTGCCCTCCTGTCTCCCCTGTGGCCCCTCACTGTGTCTCCCTGGCCCTGTGTCCCCGTGCCCCGTCCTGTGTCTCACCTGTGGCCCCTCACTGTGTCTACCCTGGCCCTGGCTGTGTCTCCTGAGGCGCCTCCTCAGTGCTCCCACTGGGGCTCCCTGGTCTCCCTGGCCCTCTGTCGGCCCCATCGTGGCCCTGCTGTGCTCACGGCTCCTCCTGTCCCCTTCAGGACCTCCGTGTCACTGGCACCACACAGGTTCAGAGCCCACTGCAGAACATGCAGTAACATGCGCACGGCACATGGTCACAGACAAAACATGCGTAACATGAGTAACATGCAGTAACATGAGTAACAGCAGAAAACGCCATGGCAGCACATGCAGCTACATGCCACTAGTAACATGCAGAAACATGCATAACATTGCAGTAACATGAGCTCACATGCAGAAACTGCTACATGCAGAAACATGGCATAACATCGCAGCACTCAACATGCAGTAACATGCAGTAACATGCAGCTCAACATGCAGCATCAACATGAGTCACATGCAGAAACATGCAGAACATGCAGTAACATCAGTAACATGCAGAAACATGCAGTAACATGCAGAACATGCAGAACATGCAGTAACATGCAGAAAATGCGTAACATGCAGCTCACAGGAAACAGTCTGCAGAACATGCAGTAACATGCAGAACATGCAGTAACATGCAGTACATGCAGTAACATGCAGAAACATGCGAACATGCAGATAACATGACCGAACATGCAGTAACATGCAGTAACATGCAGCTCACATGCAGAAACATGCAGTAACATGCAGAACATGCGCAGTAACATGCATAACATGCAGAACATGCAGAACATGCAGAACATGCAGCACATGCAGAACATGCAACATGCAGTAACATGCAGACATGCAGAACATGCAGTAACATGCATAACATGCAGTAACATGCAGAACATGCACCATGCAGTAACATGCAGCTAACATGCAGTAACATGTAGCTCACATAGAACTGCAGAAACATGCAGAACATGCTAGCTAACATGCAGAAACATGCAGTAACATGAGCTAACATGCAAAACATGCAGTAACATGAGCCATGAGTAACATGGTAACATGCTCACATGCAGAAACATGCAGCTAACATGCAGCTAACATGCATAACATGCACTGAGCTAACATGTATACATGAGCCAAAACATGCAGCTAACATGAGCTCACATGTAGTACACATGCAGAACATGCCAACATGCAGCTCACATGAGAACATGCAGAACATGCAGCTAATGCAGTAACATTGCAACATGAGAAACATGCAGAAACATGCAGCGTACACATGCAGAAACATGCAGTAACATGCAGCTACATTAGACATGCAGAAACATGCAGCTAACATGTAGCCACATGCTACGTAACAGTGCTAAGATAACATGCACTAACAGTAGCTAACATGCAGCAGCTAACATGCAGCTAACATGCAGTAACACATGAGCTAACATCAGCTACATGTAGCTCACATGGCAGATGAGCTCTAACATGCAGCAACAGTAGCAGCTAACATGTACCGAAGTCCCTGAGAACTAATGCCAAGCTATCTGCAGACATAGCCTATGCGAGACTTTCACATGCAAAAATCCTCTGCATGAGCCTCAAAGGGTTTTATTCCGACCTGCGAAACTACTTTCGCCAATTCTAACCCATCCGAGCTAACTCCTATTTCGCCTCTGCAGAGACGAGACTGTCTCATGGTGCGAGGACATGTTGGGTGATGACTGTTGCGTCATCTCAATGGGAAGCGTCCATATCCGGACGTTTCTTCTCGTTTAGAGGAAGCGTTCGGATATGGACGCTTCTTCTCGACCTCGCTCGCCCTCTGCAGAGACGAGACCGGCTCGCGGTGCGGTGACCTGTTGGGCGATGTCGCTCTGCTGGTGAGGCGGACTCCTGTTGGTTTGGCCGTGTACTGCACGCTGTGTCCTGACACGTGACATGTAGTTCTGTGAACGGCCCCTAGGGGGCGCCACCGAGGCAGAAGGCCGGGAGCCTCACTGAGATGTGACTCCGGTAGAAGACGTGTGTCACATCCTCTGCTTCTCTTGGTTTGACCCCGTCGGTTGTGCAAAGCGCTTGAGGCTATGATGATGTCACTGTTGACACTGTGTGTGTGTGTGTGTGTGTGCACAGGGACTGAAAGCCATGGACTCCAATGGACTGGCGGATCCATACGTGAAGCTTCATCTTCTGCCCGGGGCCAGCAAGGTCAGCGACCTCAGAGACGCTCAGCTAGCATCACACAGGAGACGCTCAGCTAGCATCACACAGGAGACGCTCAGCTAGCATCACACAGGAGACGCCCAGCTAGCATCACACAGGAGACGCTCAGCTAGCATCACACAGTAGACGCTAACTATAAGACTAAGAACAGTGAAACATGATCTATGTTATTCAAACAAAGAGAACAGAAAAACAATTATTTACTTGATGAATGAAGCTCCTGGTTGTTGAGCTGCCAGTGAAAGGTCATTAAAGGTCATTAAAGGGCATTAAAGGGCATTAAAGGTCATTAAAGGTCAGCAATAATAATGAGAATCTTTCATTCTGTCGTCTCGTCCCGTCGAGTTTTTCGGAGTCTTAGCGTTTGATTCGGCTCGTGGGCCGGCGCTCCGGCGCTCCGCGCCCGCGCCCGCGCCCGCGCCCGCGCGCGCTCCGCACTCGACGTGTTGTTCCGGCTGGAGGAGCGGCAACGCCACGGCAACCTGCAACCTGTCGGCCATTTTGGCTCAAGGTTGACACGAAATGAGGAATCGATGGGGGGGGGGGGGCGTAGAGGGGGGGGGGCGTCTGAGGCCTAAAGGTGTCACGAGGACGTTCCTCTGTCATCGCCTTCCACCTGGACCACTCCCTCCATCTCACCACCGGCTGTGACCTTCTGTGACCTTGAAATACCAACAGTGTGAGGAGGGAGGAGAGACCACTGAGAGGGAGAACTGAGGAAGGAAGGAAGGAAGGATGGGAAGGAGGGAGAGACAGATGAAAGTGAGAAACGGGGGAGAGAGAGGGAGGGAGGATGGATCGATGGGATGGAGGGAGGGAGGAAAGAAGGATGGGAGAGAGAGAGAGAGAGAGGGATGGAGGGAGGGAGAGACATATGAGGGCAAGGCAGCAGCGGGTGGTTGTCATGGAAACAGGGAGGATTGTTACGCGGCTCACGTCAACCGGCGAGTGTTGATGGGGGGGGGGGGGACATCCAGAACATCCAGACTAAAGCAAACGATAAGCAATCCTGTGGAAAAAGAGAGACAGAGAGAGAGAGGTGAGGGAGGCCTCTGGTCCTTCAGCAGCATGATTTGCTAAGGACAGAATCTTTGAAGTCTCTTCATCTCTTCACCCTTGAAACCTCTTTTCTTCTTCTTTTGATCTTTTCACACAAGTTTCTCTTTTCATATTTCTTCTTCTTCTTCTTCTTCTTCTTCTTCTTTGTCTCCTGAAGGCCAACAAGCTGCGCACCAAGACGCTGAAGAACACTTTGAACCCCGTGTGGAACGAGACTCTGATGTACCACGGCATCACGGCGGCCGACATGACCACCAAGACGCTCCGGTAGGCGCTCCTCTGGCTCCTCCCACTCAGACAGTCACATGACCACCAAGACGCTCTGGTAGGCGCTCCTCTGGCTCCTCCCACTCAGACAGTCACATAACCACCAAGACGCTCCGGTAGGCGCTCCTCTGGCTCCTCCCACTCAGACAGCCACATGACCACCAAGACGCTCCGGTAGGCGCTCCTCTGGCTCCTCCCACTCAGACAGCCACATGACCACCAAGACGCTCCGGTAGGCGCTCCTCTGGCTCCTCCCACTCAGACAGTCACATGACCACTAAGACGCTCCGGTAGGCGCTCCTCTGGCTCCTCCCACTCAGACAGTCACATGACCACCAAGACGCTCCGGTAGGCGCTCCTCTGGCTCCTCCCACTCAGACAGTCACATGACCACTAAGACGCTCCGGTAGGCGCTCCTCTGGCTCCTCCCACTCAGACAGCCACATGACCACCAAGACGCTCCGGTAGGCGCTCCTCTGGCTCCTCCCACTCAGACAGTCACATGACCACCAAGACGCTCCGGTAGGCGCCCCTCTGGCTCCTCCCACTCAGACAGTCACATGACCACCAAGACGTTCCGGTAGGCGCCCCTCTGGCTCCTCCCACTCAGACAGTCACATGACCACCAAGACGCTCCGGTAGGCGCTCCTCTGGCTCCTCCCACTCAGACAGTCACATGACCACCAAGACGCTCCGGTAGGCGCCCCTCTGGCTCCTCCCACTCAGACAGTCACATGACCA
>NC_079411.1:29885987-29898487 GCF_029220125.1 Pseudoliparis swirei | reverse complement strand
TGTGTGTATGTTTGTGTGTGTGTGTGTTTTATTATGTTTTATCATGTTTTATAATGTTTACCTTCGCATTGAAAATGCCGGAAGGTTATGTTTTGATCGCCGTGTATTTATTTATTTATTTATTTATTTATTTGTATGCGTGTTATTCGCAAAACTCAAAAAGTATTGAACAGAATCGCATGCAATTTGGTGGGATGATTGTTTATTATCCGGGGACCAGTTGATTAGATTTTGGGATCGATCGGGTCAAAGGTCAAGGTCAAAGGTCATGAACAGTTCAAAATCTTTCGCAGAACTCAAAATGTATTGAACCGAATTGCATGAAATTTGGTGAGATGATTGTTTATTATCCGGGGACCAGTTGATTAGATTGTGGGATCGATCGGGTCAAAGGTCAAGGTCAAAGGTCATGAACAGGTCAAATCTTCTTGAATCACATGGAATTTGGTGGGATGATTGGTTATTATCCGGGGACCATTTGATTAGATTTTGGGATCAATTGGGTCAAAGGTCAAGGTCAAGGTCATGGAAAGGTCAACATCTTTTTTTTACCATAGCACAATACATTTGTGTCCAATTGGCATGCAACTAATGCCAAAATGTTCATAATTCAATGCCCAATCTTGTGATATGCGAAGGTATGCGCTCTACCGAGTGCCCATTCTAGTTTATTATGTTTTATCATGTTTTATTATGTTTTATTATATTTACCTTTGCATTGAAAATGCCGGAAGGTTATGTTTTGATCGCCGTGTATTTATTTATTTATTTATTTATTTGTATGCGTGTTATTCGCAAAACTCAAAAAGTATTGAACCGAATCGCATGAAATTTGGTGGGATGATTGTTTATTATCCGGGGACCAGTTGATTAGATTTTGGGATCGATCGGGTCAAAGGTCAAGGTCAAAGGTCATGAACAGGTCAAAATCTTTCGCAGAACTCAAAAAGTATTGAACCGAATCGCATGAAATTTAGTGGGATGATTGTTTATTATCCGGGGACCAGTTGATTAGATTTTGGGATCGATCGGGTCAAAGGTCAAGGTCAAGGTCATGAAAAGGTCAACCTATTCTTGAATCGCATGAAATTTGGTGGGATGATTGGTTATTATCCGGGGACCATTTGATTACATTTTGGGATCGATCGGGTCAAAGGTCAAGGTCATGGATAGGTCAAAATTGTCTTTTTACCATAGCACGGTCAATTTTTATCCAATTAGCATGCAACTAATGCCAACATGTGCATAATTCAATGCCCAATCTTGTGATATGCGAAGGTATGCGCTCTACCGAGTGCCCATTCTAGTTTATTATATTTTATCATGTTTACCTTCGCATTGAAAATGCCGGAAGGTTATGTTTTGATCGCCGTGTATTTATTTATTTATTTCTATGCGTGTTATTCGCAAAACTCAAAAAGTATTGAACCGAATCGCATGAAATTTGGTGGGATGATTGTTTATTATCCGGGGACCAGTTGATTAGATTTTGGGATCGATCGGGTCAAAGGTCAAATGTCATCAACAGGTCAAAATCTTTCGCAGAACTCAAAAAGTATTGAACCGAATCGCATGAAATTTGGTGGGATGATTGTTTATTATCCGGGGACCAGTTGATTAGATTTTGCGATCAATTGGGTCAAAGGTCAAGGTCATGGAAAGGTCAAACTCTTTTTTTACCGTAGCACGATACATTTTTGTCCAATTGGCATGCAACTAATGGCAAAATGTTCATAATTCAATGCCCAATCTTGTGATATGCGAAGGTATGCGCTCTACCGAGTGCCCATTCTAGTTTATCATGTTTTATTATGTTTTATCATGTTTTATTATGTTTTATCATGTTTTATTATGTTTTATTATATTTTATTATATTTTATCATGTTTACCTTCGCATTGAAAATGCCAGAAGGTTATGTTTTGATCACCGTGTATTTATTTATTTATTTATTTGTATGCGTGTTATTCGCAAAACTCAAAAAGTATTGAACCGAATCGCATGCAATTTGGTGGGATGATTGATTATTATCCGGGGACCAGTTGATTAGATTTTGGGATCGATCGGGTCAAAGGTCAAGGTCAAAGGTCATGAACAGGTCAAAATGTTCTTGAATCGCATGAAATTTGGTGGGATGATTGGTTATTATCCGGGGACCATTTGATTAGATTTTGGGATCAATCGGGTCAAAGGTCAAGGTCATGGAAAGGTCAAACTCTTTTTTTACCATAGCACGATAAATTTTTGTCCAATTGGCATGCAACTAATGCCAAAATGTTCATAATTCAATGCCCAATCTTGTGATATGCGAAGGTATGCGCTCTACCGAGTGCCCATTCTAGTTTATCATGTTTTATTATGTTTTATCATGTTTTATTATGTTTTATTATATTTTATTATATTTTATCATGTTTACCTTTGCATTGAAAATGCCAGAAGGTTATGTTTTGATCGCCGTGTATTTATTTATTTATTTGTATGCGTGTTATTCGCAAAACTCAAAAAGTATTGAACCGAATCGCATGCAATTAGGTGGGATGATTGATTATTATCCGGGGACCAATTGATTAGATTTTGGGATCGATCGGGTCAAAGGTCAAGGTCAAAGGTCATGAACAGGTCAAAATCTTTCGCAGAACTCAAAAAGTATTGAACCGAATCGCATGAAATTTGGTGGGATGATTGTTTATTATCCAGGGACCAGTTGATTAGATGTTGGGATCGATCGGGTCAAAGGTCAACGTCAAAGGTCATGAACAGGTCAAATTATTTCGCAGAACTCAAAAAGTATTGAACCGAATCGCATGAAATTTGGTGGGATGATTGTTTATTATCCGGGGACCAGTTTATTAGATTTTGGGATCGATCGGGTCAAAGGTCAAGGTCAAAGATCATGAACAGGTCAAATCTTCTTGAATCACATGAAATTTGGTGGGATGATTGGTTATTATCCGGGGACCATTTGATTAGATTTTGGGATCAATTGGGTCAAAGGTCAAAGTCAAGGTCATGGAAAGGTCAACATCTTTTTTTTACCATAGCACGATACATTTTTGTCCAATTGGCATGCAACTAATGCCAAAATGTTCATAATTCAATGCCCAATCTTGTGATATGCAAAGGTATGCGCTCTACCGAGTGCCCGTTCTAGTTTATCATGTTTTATTATGTTTTATTATATTTTATTATATTTTATCATGTTTTATCATGTTTTATTATATTTTATCATGTTTTATCATGTTTTATTATATTTTATTATATTTGATCATGTTTTATTATATTTTATTATGTTTTATTATTTTTTATCATGTTTTATTATATTGTATCATGTTTTATTATATTTCATCATGTTTTATCATGTTTTATTATATTTTATCATGTTTTATTATATTTTATTATGTTTTATTATTTTGTGTCATGTTTTATTATGTTTTATCATGTTTTATTATGTTTTATCATGTTTTATTATGTTTTATTATTTTTTATCATGTTTTATTATGTTTTATTATTTTTTATCATGTTTTATTATATTTTATTATGTTTTATTATATTTTATTATATTTTATCATGTTTTATCATGTTTTATTATGTTTTATTATGTTTTATTATGTTTCATTATGTTTTATCATATCCGCCTCTATAGATGCCAGATGACATTGTGTTTTAAAACCAGTAGTCCGTAAACAGACGTCCCACCGGCTCCTCGGTTCTCTCCATTCACAGAGCGTCCTGAATGGAGGAGCTTGGCAGCGCCGGCAGAGCAGCTGCTTCTCAGGCTGGAGGACGCCACGGCCACAAGGCGTGGGCGAGAGAGAGAGAGAGAGGTGTATAGGAGAGAGGTGGAGGATGGAGAGGAGGCTCTGCTCAGAGACTCTATGTGAGGCTCTATGTGTCCAGAGGAGACTCGATAGAGGAGGCTCTATGTGTCCAGAGGAGACTCTATGTGTCCAGAGGAGACTCTATAGAGGAGACTCTATGTGTCCAGAGGAGACTCTATAGAGGAGACTCTATGTGTCCAGAGGAGACTCGATAGAAGAGACTCTATGTGTCCAGAGGAGACTCTATGTGCTCAGAGACTCTATGTGAGGCTCTATGTGTCTAGAAGAGACTCGATAGAGAAGGCTCTATAGAGGAGGCTCTATGTGAGGCTCTATGTGTCCAGAGAAGGCTCTATAGAGGAGGCTCTATGTGAGGCTCTATGTGTCCAGAGAAGGCTCTATAGAGGAGGCTCTATAGAGGAGGCTCTATGTGAGGCTCTATGTGTCCAGAGAATGCTCTATAGAGGAGGCTCTATAGAGGAGGCTCTATGTGTCCAGAGGAGACTCTATAGAGGAGGCTCTATATGAGGCTATATGTGTCCAGAGGAGACTCTATGTGTCCAGAGGAGACTCTATGTGTATAGAGGAGACTCTATAGAGGAGGCTCTATGTGAGGCTCTATGTGTCCAAAGGAGGCTCTATAGAGGAGGCTCTATGTGTCCAGAGGAGGCTCTATGTGTCCAGAGGAGGCTCTATAGAGGAGGCTCTATGTGAGGCTCTATGTGTCCAGAGGAGGCTCTATAGAGGTAGCTCTATAGAGGAGGCTCTATGTGAGGCTCTATGTGTCCAGAGGAGGCTCTATAGAGGAGGCTCTATGTGTCCAGAGAAGGCTCTATAGAGGAGGCTCTATGTGAGGCTCTATGTGTCCACAGGAGGCTCTATAGAGGAGGCTCTATGTGAGGCTCTATGTGTCCAGAGGAGGCTCTATAGAGGTAGCTCTATAGAGGAGGCTCTATGTGAGGCTCTATGTGTCCAGAGGAGGCTCTATAGAGGAGGCTCTATGTGAGGCTCTATGTGTCCAGAGGAGGCTCTATAGAGGAGGCTCTATGTGAGGCTCTATGTGTCCAGAGGAGGCTCTATAGAGGAGGCTCTATGTGAGGCTCTATGTGTCCAGAGGAGGCTCTATAGAGGAGGCTCTATGTGAGGCTCTATGTGTCCTGAGGAGACTCTATAGAGGAGGCTCTATGTGACCAGAGGAGGCTCTATAGAGGAGGCTCTATGTGAGGCTCTATGTGTCCAGAGGAGGCTCTATGTGTCCAGAGGAGGCTCTATGTGAGGCTCTATGTGTCCAGAGGAGGCTCTATAGAGGAGGCTCTATGTGAGGCTCTATGTGTCCAGAGGAGACTCTATAGAGGAGGCTCTATGTGAGGCTCTATGTGTCCAGAGGAGGCTCTATGTGAGGCTCTATGTGTCCAGAGGAGGCTCTATGTGAGGCTCTATGTGTCCAGAGGAGACTCTATAGAGGAGGCTCTATGTGAGGCTCTATGTGTCCAGAGGAGGCTCTATGTGAGGCTCTATGTGTCCAGAGGAGGCTCTATAGAGGAGGCTCTATGTGAGGCTCTATGTGTCCAGAGGAGGCTCTATGTGAGGCTCTATGTGTCCAGAGGAGGCTCTATAGAGGAGGCTCTATGTGAGGCTCTATGTGTCCAGAGGAGGCTCTATGTGAGGCTCTATGTGTCCAGAGGAGGCTCTATAGAGGAGGCTCTATGTGAGGCTCTATGTGTCCAGAGGAGGCTCTAAGTGTTTTTACATGTTCTCCTCACTCGTCTCTGCTTGACGATGTTTTATTGAGGCTCAGTGTTCTCCTCTTCGATAGAGCAGAGATGAATGCGTGTTGTAGAGCGGCCTGTCAATCGTTACGCCGCCAAGAGAATCCTGAATAATAAATGTAAAGATGAATGAGTTCAGCTCAGAACATCAAAGCTTCGCGAACGGATTCTTTCCTCTTCCTCTTCCTCTTCCTCATTTCATTCAACAAAACAACATCAACACACGATGGAGACTCTTGTCTTTTAGTACACATTGTTGTAATATATATATTTTATATATATATATATATATTAAAATATATTAAATATATCTTTTATTTATATATATAAATATAAATATATATATATTTTATATAAATATTTTGTATATATATCATTTTATATATATATCTTTTATATATTAAAAAAATTATATATATATATTATAAATATAAAAATATAGAAAATATATATATGTTTTATATATATATATATATTTGTATATTGCAATACATTTTCCAGTTACGCCCTGAAGAGCAAACTTCAATCCTAAATGTCAGAATCATCTTGATTGGCCTTCTTTGTGAACTCATACATGTAATTACAATATAACAGGATGAATATAAAAAAAGACATTAAAGACAACAGAATATCAACATGTATGTACGATATAACAACAGTAACAATGGAATGAGGAACGTGGTGAATGTGACACAGTGAGTGCAGAGCCTTCTCAGTCCTGAATGTGTTCATCTCATCTCCTCCTGGAGTCTCTTTGCTCTCCCTCGTGTCATAACTCCTCTGATGGAATAACAGCCGAGCGGCAGAGCGGCGAGGAGCTGCTGGAATGCTCCACGCTCCTCGGCCGCTCATCAATTCCTTCTCATCCTCGAGCTTCACGGGAACGCCGCTCCGCTGCAGCCGGAGGAGGCCGGGTTCAACATGTCGATGAGCAACGAGCATCACGTCTGGAACTGACTCACCCTCTGTGTGCGCGTGTGTGTGTGTGTGCGTGTGCGTGTGCGTGTGCGTGTGGTGTGGTGTGTGTA
Source organism: Pseudoliparis swirei (assembly GCF_029220125.1). Classification (NCBI taxonomy): domain Eukaryota; kingdom Metazoa; phylum Chordata; class Actinopteri; order Perciformes; family Liparidae; genus Pseudoliparis; species Pseudoliparis swirei. The sequence goes on along the minus strand of NC_079411.1, from coordinate 29,891,874 downwards.
GGCTGTGTGTGTGTGACATGGACAGACTCGGACGCAATGAATTCATCGGCGAGGTGAGAGTCGCTCTGAAGAAACTGAAGGAGGGCGAGAACAAGCGCTACAACATGGGCCTGGAGAGGACTGCACAGGTGGGCTCACCCTGTGTGTGTGTGTGTACGTGTGTGTGTGTGTGTGTGTGTGTGACCATGCACATAAAGGAAATGGGTTTCATATTTATATATATATATATTATATATATATACTGTATTTATATTTATATTTATATGTATTTATATGTATTTATATATGCACATAAACCAAATGGCTTTCTGTGTATTTCTGTATATATATGAAGATGTTGACGTGTGCCTGGAGTCTGTCTTTCCATTTAAAACAGTGTTTTATAATGTGTCCTCGCTCTATTACCCATCATGCACCTCTTTCTCATTCCAGAATAAAGAAGGTAACAATCCGATGGTGGAGCAGGGAGCGGTGGTGACGGAGGAGGAGGTAAAACTATCATCATCTCCATCATCATCATCATCATCATCATCATCATCATCATCATCATCATCATCATCATCGTCATCATCATCATCATCATCACGACCTTCCTGCAGCGGCCTGTAGCCTCTAGCTCATTGTAGCGGCCTCCAGCCCTGTAGCTCCTCTAGCTCCCTGTAGCTCCTCTAGCTCCCTGTAGCTCCTCTAGCTCCTCTAGCTCCCTGTAGCTCCTCTAGCTCCTCTAGCTCCCTGTAGCTCCTCTAGCTCCCTGTAGCTCCTCTAGCTCCATGTAGCTCCTCTAGCTCCCTGTAGCTCCTCTAGCTCCCTGTAGCTCCTCTAGCTCCTCTAGCTCCCTGTAGCTCCTCTAGCTCCATGTAGCTCCTCTAGCTCCTCTAGCTCCCTGTAGCTCCTCTAGCTCCTCTAGCTCCCTGTAGCTCCTCTAGCTCCTCTAGCTCCCTGTAGCTCCTCTAGCTGCCTGTAGCTCCTCTAGCTCCATGTAGCTCCTCTAGCTCCATGTAGCTCCTCTAGCTCCCTGTAGCTCCTCTAGCTCCATGTAGCTCCTCTAGCTCCTCTAGCTCCTCTAGCTCCTCTAGCTGCCTGTAGCTCCTCTAGCTCCATGTAGCTCCTCTAGCTCCCTGTAGCTCCTCTAGCTCCATGTAGCTCCTCTAGCTCCCTGTAGCTCCTCTAGCTCCATGTAGCTCCTCTAGCTCCCTGTAGCTCCTCTAGCTCCTCTAGCTCCTCTAGCTCCATGTAGCTCCTCTAGCTCCCTGTAGCTCCTCTAGCTCCTCTAGCTGCCTCTAGCTCCTCTAGCTGCCTGTAGCTCCTCTAGCTCCATGTAGCTCCTCTAGCTGCTCTAGCTCCATGTAGCTCCTCTAGCTCCATGTAGCTCCTCTAGCTCCATGTAGCTCCTCTAGCTCCATGTAGCTCCTCTAGCTCCCTGTAGCTCCTCTAGCTCCATGTAGCTCCTAGCTCCTCTAGCTCCTCTAGCTCCCTGTAGCTCCTCTAGCTCCCTGTAGCTCCTCTAGCTCCCTGTAGCTCCTCTAGCTCCCTGTAGCTCCTCTAGCTCCATGTAGCTCCTCTAGCTCCCTGTAGCTCCTCTAGCTCCATGTAGCTCCTCTAGCTCCCTGTAGCTCCTCTAGCTCCATGTAGCTCCCTGTAGCTGCTCTGGATCTCTTCACACAGAGCAGTGCGTCCTCTCTTCACACAGGGAGATTATGTGTGTTTTTAATGGCTGTATGTTTGAGGCGTGATCTCTGGCCGTGTCCAGGAGGAGGTTCCCTCAGGAGGACAGCAGCGTGCCGTGGTCACCGGCGGCGTGTGATGGTCTTTGGAGGCGGCGGCTAGCGGCTTCTGCTCTCCGATTGGACTCAGATTAAAAGTCATTTGCTTGTCTCAGCCTTTAATCACACGCTTCATTTTAAATCCCCGGCTGCTCGTTGGGGAGAGAACTCATGACTCCAGACCTGAGGTCCTGAACGTGTGGCAGATCAAATGAAAAGGATTCCATGATCGTCATCTTCATGTTCTGTTTGCTTTGAGTGAAACGCTGTTCAACCAATGAGGAGGGAGGCCAGGGTTCCTCCCTGTGGCCCCTCACTGTGTCTCACCTGAGGCCCCTCACTGTGTCTCACCTGTGGTCCCTCACTGTGTCTCCCCTGTGGCCCCTCACTGTGTCTCACATGTGGTCCCTCACTGTGTCTCACCTGAGGCCCCTCACTGTGTCTCACCTGTGGTCCCTCACTGTGTCTCCCCTGTGGCCCCTCACTGTGTCTCACATGTGGTCCCTCACTGTGTCTCACCTGAGGCCCCTCACTGTGTCTCCCCTGTGGTCCCTCCCTGTGTCTCCCCTGTGGTCCCTCCCTGTGTCTCACATGTGGCCCCTCACTGTGTCTCACCTGAGGCCCCTCACTGTGTCTCACCTGTGGCCCCTCACTGTTTCTCACCTGAGGCCCCTCACTGTGTCTCACCTGTGGTCCCTCACTGTGTCTCACCTGTGGCCCCTCACTGTGTCTCACCTGAGGCCCCTCACTGTGTCTCACCTGAGGCCCCTCACTGTGTCTCACCTGAGGCCCCTCACTGTGTCTCACCTGTGGCCCCTCACTGTGTCTCACCTGAGGCCCCTCACTGTGTCTCACCTGTGGCCCCTCACTGTGTCTCACCTGAGGCCCCTCACTGTGTCTCACCTGTGGCCCCTCACTGTGTCTCACCTGTGGCCCCTCACTGTGTCTCCCCTGTGGCCCCTCACTGTGTCTCCCCTGAGGCCCCTCACTGTGTCTCCCCTGAGGCCCCTCACTGTGTCTCCCCTGTGGCCCCCCTCACTGTGTCTCCCCTGAGGCCCCTCACTGTGTCTCACCTGTGGCCCCTCACTGTGTCTCACCTGAGGCCCCTCACTGTGTCTCACCTGAGGCCCCTCACTGTGTCTCACCTGAGGCCCCTCACTGTGTCTCCCCTGTGGTCCCTCACTGTGTCTCCCCTGTGGTCCCTCACTGTGTCTCACCTGTGGTCCCTCCCTGTGTCTCCCCTGTGGTCCCTCCCTGTGTCTCACCTGTGGCCCCTCACTGTGTCTCCCCTGTGGCCCCTGTGTCCTCAGCGTGGACGCATCCTGGTGTCTCACCTGTGGCCCCTCACTGTGTCTCCCCTGTGGCCCCTCACTGTGTCTCCCCTGAGGCCCCTCACTGTGTCTCCCCTGAGGCCCCTCACTGTGTCTCCCCTGTGGCCCCTGTGTCCTCAGCGTGGACGCATCCTGGTGTCTCTGTGCTACGACACGGAGAAGGGCTGCCTGCAGGTCGGCATCATCCGCTGCGCCCATCTGGCGGCGATGGACTCCAACGGCTACTCAGACCCCTTCGTCAAGATGTGAGTCGTGCTTCACGGTCACCATCAAGACAGGTTTCAGAGGACGCTCACATGCAGAAACATGCAGTAACATGCAGCTCACATGCAGTAACATGCAGAAACATGCAGTAACATGCAGAAACATGCAGTAACATGCAGTAACATGCAGAAACATGCTGCTAACATGCAGAAACATGCAGTAACATGCAGTAACATGCAGCTAACATGCAGTAACATGCAGAAACATGCAGTAACATGCAGCTCACATGTAGCTCACATGCAGAAACATGCAGTAACATGCAGAAACATGCAGCTCACATGCAGAAACATGCAGTAACATGCAGCTCACATGCAGAAACATGCAGTAACATGCAGTAACATGCAGCTCACATGCAGAAACATGCAGTAACATGCAGTAACATGCAGCTCACATGCAGAAACATGCAGTAACATGCAGCTCACATGCAGAAACATGCAGTAACATGCAGCTCACATGCAGAAACATGCAGTAACATGCAGAAACATGCAGTAACATGCAGTAACATGCAGCTCACATGCAGAAACATGCAGTAACATGCAGTAACATGCAGCTCACATGCAGAAACATGCAGTAACATGCAGCTCACATGCAGAAACATGCAGTAACATGCAGCTCACATGCAGAAACATGCAGTAACATGCAGAAACATGCAGTAACATGCAGCTCACATGCAGAAACATGCAGTAACATGCAGTAACATGCAGCTAACATGCAGTAACATGCAGCTCACATGTAGCTCACATGCAGAAACATGCAGTAACATGCTGCTCACATGTAGCTCACATGCAGAAACATGCAGTAACATGCAGCTCACATGCAGAAACATGCAGTAACATGCAGCTCACATGCAGTAACATGCAGCTCACATGTAGCTCACATGTAGAAACATGCAGTAACATGCAGAAACATGCAGCTAACATGTAGCTCACATGTAGAAACATGCAGAAACATGCAGCTAACATGTAGCTCACATGCAGAAACATGCAGCTAACATGTAGCTCACATGCAGAAACATGCAGAAACATGCAGCTAACATGTAGCTCACATGCAGTAACATGCTGCTAACATGCAGCTAACATGTAGTAACATGTAGCTCACATGCAGAAACATGCAGCTAACATGTAGCTCACATGCAGTAACATGCTGCTAACATGCAGCTAACATGCAGCTAACATGTAGTAACATGCAGCTAACATGTAGCTCACATGTAGAAACATGCAGAAACATGCAGCTAACATGTAGCTCACATGCAGAAACATGCAGAAACATGCAGTAACATGTAGCTCACATGCAGAAACATGCAGCTAACATGTAGCTCACATGCAGTAACATGCTGCTAACATGCAGCTAACACGTAGTAACATGTAGCTCACACGCAGCTAACACGCAGCTAACATGCAGCTAACATGCAGCTCACATGTAGCTCACACGTAGCTCGCATGTAGCTCGCATGTAGCGCACATGGAGCTAACATGTAGCTCACACGTAGCTCCCATGCAGCTGACTGTACTTCTCCGAAGTCACGTGAACAGGTAGAGCCCTAGTGGTGCTCAAGCTCCTCCCCTTTTGCCCTGGATGACTAAAGGGCCCTTTATGCTGGAGCCACTTTTTCCATTCATCGGATTTAAGAATAAAAGTTACTCTCTCTGTCATCAAGTCCCTCCAAATGTGTTTTAATATCCGACGGGGCATTTATTTGAGTTATTGTGAGAATTTCGCCCCGACATGCTCCTCGGCGCTCGCGAGCCCCCCCCCCCTCCCTCCTCCTCCACTTCCTCCTCCGCGCAGTGCTCCTCGCGCCACCAAACGGCTGCACCTCCTTCTCCTCTGACCCGCAGCCTCAGACACACAGGTCATGACGTGTTTGTCCCCTGACGTTGTTTTGTGATAAATCAACCACAACATTACGCTGCTGAAAACATGACGTCACGACTGGTCCGACGTTTCCTAAACAAATAAACAAACAAAAACTCACGAAATCCGTGATTTCAAAGCCTCGTCCAGCTGTTTACTGACGTTAGTTATGTTAAGAGAATAGAGAGAGAGAGAGAGAAGAGTCCTCAAGAGCAGTGGTCCTCAAACTAAGGAGCTCACTGACACCGCAGCCGAAACAAAGCACTTCACAGAGCGGCGAGAGTCGGCAGGATATGATCATTTATTTAGTGAAGACCTCCAGTGTGTAATGTTAGAGTTATGAGCCCATAAAGCTCTGGATGTTCCCACTCGGTGGTCGTCAGACGCCGTGTTCATCCAGTCGTCAAACACATAACGCCTTTGTTGTCAGTCCGTTGGGAGTCAGCACATTTAAGAGCTGCAGCCGGTGTTTCAGGCCGAGAGGTGACCGTGCTGACCGATGACTCGTCTGAGTGAACAGAACACCGGCGTCTTCTCAAAAGCTGTTCATCACCGCTAAGTGCGTCCACTTTATCTCTTCTTTATTGACCCCGCCGGACATCCACCGAGGGCCGGATGCTGAGCGTCACCAGCGAACACGGGGGCAGCGTCAGCTGGAACACGCGCTCCTCCGGA
>NC_079411.1:29853487-29883487 GCF_029220125.1 Pseudoliparis swirei | reverse complement strand
TACTGGACTTGTTCTGGACCTCCACAAACCTGAGCCCAGGAGCATGTAGTCTGACACAAGACACGCCTCCTGGTCCTCCTCCTCCAACTGCTCCTCCTCCTCTCATGAAGCTCTCATGTTCCTCCTGCAGGAGTTCTCCTATGAAGTGACCCTGGACCAGCTGGCCAAGAAGACCCTGGAGATCTCCGTGTGGGACTACGACCTGGGCATGAGCAACGACTTCATAGGTAGGACCGCACTGGGGGGGGGCGTTCAGAACATCGGTTCTGCTACACACAGAACAATAATGTTCCTTAAATGGTTCTTTAAAAGGCTTTGTGGTTCTACTGAAGAACCATTCTATAGTTTCTTCTATTCTTTAAAGGTTCTTTGAAGAACTCTTTAAGGACATGGTTCTTTAAAGAACCCTGATTGGTAAGGTTCTTTGTGGAACCAGAAATGGGGCCTTAAAGAACCATTTTTTGAAGGTTCTTTAAGATGGTTTGTAGAACTCTTTAAGGACATGGTTCCTTCAAGACCCCTAGTTGGAAAGTTTCTTTGAGGAACCAGAAATGGGGCCTAAAAGAACCATTTGTGAAGTTTCTTTGAGACACCTTTAAAGGTTCTTCGAAGAACTCTTTAATGACATGGTACTTTAAAGAACCCCAGTTGGAAAGGTTCTTTGAGGAACCAGACATGTTGCCTTCAAGAACCATGTGTTTAAGGTTCTTTGAGACAACCTGTATAGGTTCCTTAAAGAACTCTTTAATGAAATGGTTCTTTAGAGAATGATGACAATGAAGGAGCATCTGGAACCGAAAAGGGTTCTTCGAAGTGATGCCATAGAAGAACCGTATCTGGTTCCCCAAAGAACCTTTCAAACCAGGGTTCTTAACGAGGAAGCAGTGGAGGAGACGCTCCTCTCCTCCTCGAGGACTCGCTGCTCGTCTTGCGAGGCGCCGAGAGAATAAAAGGCGGCGTTGCCAAAACAGCGTGTTAAAAGCGTCACGCTCCATTAGCTGTCCAATCACAGCCCAGAGAGCGCCTCCCTGCCTCCTCACCGTGTCTCCTCTCCTCACCTCCTCCTGCCTTCATCTCACATCCTTTAATAAACACTGTGTTCTCTAAATCTCTCGCTTTACACAGATATTTATTTGTTCTCTGCCTGGAGGAATTTGTCTGTTTGCTCTTTGCTCAGATCAATAATAATCATCTTTATTGACGAGGATGAAGGTCAATAAAGTTATGGATGAAGGTCAATGACGTCATGGATAAAGGTCAATGACGTCATGGATGAAGGTCAATGACATGATGGATGAAGGTCAATAACGTTATGGATGAAGGTCAATGACGTTATGGATGAAGGTCAATGACGTCATGGAGGAAGGTCAATAACATTATGGATGAAGGTCAATGACGTCATGGAGGAAGGTCAATAACGTTAGGGATGAAGGTCAATGACGTTATGGATGAAGGTCAATGACGTCATGGAGGAAGGTAACCTCGAGGGATGAAAGAAATGATGAGCTCATCAAGTTAAATCAATTGTTGAACATGAATATAAGTGTCTCTCCACGTTTTTGGCAAGTAACCATATATGGGGTCTAGTCGGTCCCCTCATATGGGGTCTAGTTGAAACCTCATATGGGGTTTAGTTGGACCCTCATATGGGTCTAGTTGGACTCTCATATGGGGTCTAGTTGGACCCTGAAATGAGGTCTAGTTGGACCCTCATGTGGGGTCTAGTTGGACTCTCATATGGGGTCTAGTTGGACCCTCATGTGGGGTCTAGTTGGACTCTCATATGGGGTCTAGTTGGACTCTGATATGAGGTCTAGTTGGACCCTCATGTGGAGTCTAGTTGGACCCTCATATGGGGTCTAGTTGGACCCTCATGTGGGGTCTAGTTGGACCCTCATATGGGGTCTAGTTGGACCCTCATGTGGGGTCTAGTTGGACCCTCATGTGGGGTCTAGTTGGACTCTCATATGGGGTCTAGTTGGACCCTCATGTGGGGTCTAGTTGGACCCTCATGTGGGGTCTAGTTGAACCCTCATATGGGGTCTAGTTGAAACCTCATATGGGGTTTAGTTGGACCCTCATATGGGTCTAGTTGGACTCTCATATGGGGTCTAGTTGGACCCTCATGTGGGGTCTAGTTGAACCCTCATGTGGGGTCTAGTTGGACTCTCATATGGGGTCTAGTTGGACCCTCATGTGGGGTCTAGTTGAACCCTCATGTGGGGTCTAGTTGGACTCTCATGTGGGGTCTAGTTGGACCCTCATGTGGGGTCTAGTTGGACTCTCATATGGGGTCTAGTTGGACCCTCATGTGGGGTCTAGTTGAACCCTCATATGGGGTCTAGTTGGACCCTCATGTGGGGTCTAGTTGGACCCTCATGTGGGGTCTAGTTGGACTCTCATATGGGGTCTAGTTGGACCCTCATGTGGGGTCTAGTTGGACCCTCATGTGGGGTCTATAGTTGGACCCTCATATGGGTCTAGTTGGACTCTCATGTGGGGTCTAGTTGGACCCTCATGTGGGGTCTAGTTGAACCCTCACATGGGGTCTAGTTGAAACCTCATATGGGGTTTAGTTGGACCCTCATATGGGTCTAGTTGGACTCTCATATGGGGTCTAGTTGGACCCTGAAATGAGGTCTAGTTGGACCCTCATGTGGGGTCTAGTTGAACCCTCATATGGGGTCTAGTTGGACCCTCATGTGGGGTCTAGTTGGACTCTCATATGGGGTCTAGTTGGACCCTCATGTGGGGTCTAGTTGGACCCTAATGTGGGGTCTAGTTGGACGCTCATATGGGGTCTAGTTGGACCCTCATGTGGGGTCTAGTTGGACCCTCATGTGGGGTCTAGTTGGACCCTCATGTGGGGTCTAGTTGGACCCTCATGTGGGGTCTAGTTGGACCCTCATGTGGGGTCTAGTTGGACTCTCATGTGGGGTCTAGTTGGACCCTCATGTGGGTCTAGTTGGACCCTCATGTGGGGTCTAGTTGGACTCTCATGTGGGGTCTAGTTGGACCCTCATGTGGGGTCTAGTTGGACCCTCATGTGGGGTCTAGTTGGACCCTCATATGGGTCTAGTTGGACTCTTATGTGGGGTCTAGTTGGACCCTCATGTGGGGTCTATAGTTGGACCCTCATATGGGGTCTAGTTGGACTCTCATGTGGGGTCTAGTTGGACCATCATGTGGGGTCTATAGTTGGACCCTCATATGGGTCTAGTTGGACTCTCATGTGGGGTATAGTTGGACCCTCGTGTGGGGTCTAGTTGGACCCTCATATGAGGTCTAGTTGGACTCTCATATGGGTCTAGTTGGACTCTCATGTGGGGTCTAGTTGGACCCTCATGTGGGGTCTAGTTGGACTCTCATGTGGGGTCTAGTTGGACTCTCATGTGGGGTCTAGTTGGACCCTCATGTGGGGTCTAGTTGGACCCTCATGGGGGGTCTAGTTGGACCCTCATGTGGGTCTAGTTGGACTCTCATGTGGGGTCTAGTTGGACCCTCATGTGGGGTCTAGTTGGACCCTCATGTGGGGTCTAGTTGGACTCTCATGTGGGTCTAGTTGGACTCTCATGTGGGGTCTAGTTGGACCCTCATGGGGGGTCTAGTTTAGCCGTGAAGCTCTTCATGGTCGTTGATGCGTGTAGATGATGAAATCATGTAGAACACTATGATCCTTTCTCTCCTTCGCATCCCTCTCTCTTCTTCTCATCCTTCGCTTCTTCTTCTCATCCCTCTCTCTTCTTCTTCTCATCCCTCTCTCTTCTTCTCATCCTTCGCTTCTTCTTCTCATCCCTCTCTTCTTCTTCTCATCCCTCTCTCTTCTTCTTCTCATCCCTCTCTTCTTCTTCTCATCCCTTTCTTCCAGGCGGCGTGGAGCTCGGCATCAAAGCCAGCGGGCAGCGACTCAGACACTGGTTCGACTGCCTCAAAAACAAAGGGAAGAAAGTGGAATACTGGCATACGCTCACACAGCAGGGAGCCCCCATCGGTGACAAGCCGGAGTAGATTACTGGAGACACACACACATACACACGCACCCACACACATGCACGCACACACACACACACATGCACACACACACACACACATACACACGCACCCACCCACCCACACACACACACACACACACATACACACGCACCCACACACATGCACGCACACACACACGCACACACACACACCCACACACATGCACGCACACACACACACATGCACACACACACATACACACACACAAGATGGCTGATAACAAGTAAAGCAGTAATAAGAGGAAAGGATAAAACATGCAATAATGAAAATGACCACATAACGCCAATGATCACTAAGTATTAGTACAATAAGGTATTCATACTAATATTGATGATTTAATGAGGTGTTATCTGAACACATTTTAACCAAATTGTGGCGATGTCGTCGTTAACAAAATAATAGTCACAGACTCGAGCTGTAGACCCGACTGTGTTGTTCAAATTTACACCCAATGAAGGAGATTTGAGATTAATGTACTCAAAGTTCATTCAGAAAAAGGCGGCAAAAGTATACGTACAACCTAGAGACTCACAACGTGGTGTGTGGTTACAGGAGGGGGGGGGGGGGCGTGTCTCTTTAAGAGAGGTGTGTCTCTAAAAGAAAGGCATGTCTCTTTAAGAGAGGCATGTCTCTTTAAGAGAGTGCTGTCTCTTTAAGAGAGGCGTGTCTCTTTAAGAAAGGCGTCTCTCTTTAAGAGGGGTGTGTCTCTTTAAGAGGGGCGTGTCTCTTTAAGAGAGGCATGTCTCTTAAAGAAAGGCATGTCTCTTTAAGAGAGGCGTGTCTCTTTAAGAGGGGCGTGTCTCTTTAAGAGAGGCATGTCTCTTTAAGAGAGGCATGTCTCTTAAAGAAAGGCATGTCTCTTTAAGAGAGGCGTGTCTCTTTAAGAGGGGCGTGTCTCTTTAAGAGAGGCATGTCTCTTAAAGAAAGGCATGTCTCTTTAAGAGAGGCGTGTCTCTTAAAGAGAGGCGTGTCTCTTTAAGAGTGGGGCGGGGGGGGGGTGGAGGGTCTTCGGTCTCACTCCGTATTATAAAGCACAAAATGATCCACCAGCTGGATCCGTACCTTTAACGTTCGTCTCAGTGTTCTCATGTCGTTGTGTTTGAGTGACGGTGGCACACACACCTTCATTTAGACGTCCACCTGTCGGTATGTGTGTGTGAGAGTGTGTGAGTGTGTGTGTGTGTGTGTGTGCATGAGGGCTTTGAGAATATGAGTGCATACATGTTCTGTCTGTACTGTGTGTGAGTGCATGTGTGTGTGTGTATATGTGTGTGTGTGTGTGTATTCATTTCACGCCCCATCCGTGTCTGATGCAGCTTCAAAGCGACATGTCAAGGTGGAGAAGGAGGAACAGACATTAAGACATTACTCTGAAGACACTTTTCAGCATGTTGGCAACTCGTCTTCTCGCTCTTGAGGACACGCCACACGCATGTTCTTCATCCTAGAGGACATTTCATCATACGTGATCCACCCGGGGGGGGGGGGGGGGCTTCTGCAGCAGGGGACTCCAGAGAAGACAGGACTATAAAGACACATGGAGGACAGAGTGATGAGAGCCTGGAGGACAGAGATGAGAGCCTGGAGGACAGAGGGATGAGAGCCTGGAGGACAGAGATGAGAACCTGGAGGACAGAGATGAGAACCTGGAGGACAGAGATGAGAGCCTGGAGGACAGAGATGAGAGCCTGGAGGACAGAGATGAGAGCCTGGAGGACAGAGATGAGAGCCTAGAGGACAGAGATGAGAGCCTGGAGGACAGAGATGAGAGCCTGGAGGACAGAGATGAGAGCCTAGAGGACAGAGATGAGAGCCTGGAGGACAGAGATGAGAGCCTGGAGGACAGAGATGAGAGCCTAGAGGACAGAGATGAGAGCCTGGAGGACAGAGATGAGAGCCTGGAGGACAGAGATGAGAGCCTAGAGGACAGAGATGAGAGCCTGGAGGACAGAGATGAGAGCCTGGAGGACAGAGATGAGAGCCTGGAGGACAGAGATGAGAGCCTAGAGGACAGAGATGAGAGCCTGGAGGACAGAGGGATGAGAGCCTGGAGGACAGGGATGAGAGCCTAGAGGACAGAGAGATGAGAGCCTAGAGGACAGAGAGATGAGAGCCTAGAGGACAGAGATGAGAGCCTGGAGGACAGAGATGAGAGCCTGGAGGACAGAGATGAGAGCCTGGAGGACAGAGATGAGAGCCTAGAGGACAGAGATGATAGCCTGGAGGACAGAGGGATGAGAGCCTGGAGGACAGGGATGAGAGCCTAGAGGACAGAGATGAGAGCCTGGAGGACAGAGATGAGAGCCTGGAGGACAGAGATGAGAGCCTGGAGGACAGAGATGAGAGTCTAGAGGACAGAGATGAGAGCCTGGAGGACAGAGATGAGAGCCTGGAGGACAGAGGGATGAGAGCCTGGAGGACAGAGGGATGAGAGCCTGGAGGACAGAGATGAGAGCCTAGAGGACAGAGATGAGAGCCTGGAGGACAGAGATGAGAGCCTAGAGGACAGAGAGATGAGAGCCTGGAGGACAGAGATGAGAGCCTGGAGGACAGAGAGATGAGAGCCTAGAGGACAGAGAGATGAGAGCCTAGAGGACAGAGAGATGAGAGCCTGGAGGACAGAGATGATAGATCTCAAGGGGATCCAGATGTCCTCCAGTTCTTCGTCCTCCAGGACCTCACCAGGCTGCAGCACCGGCTCTTCGACATGTTGAAGCATCCAGCCTATAGAGCATCCAGCCTGTAGAGCATCCAGCCTGCAGAGAATCCAGTCTCGAGAGCATCCAGCCTGCAGAGCATCCAGCCTATAGAGCATCCAGCCTGCAGAGCATCCAGCCTGCAGAGCATCCAGCATATAGAGCATCCAGCCTGCAGAGCATCCAGCATATAGAGCATCCAGCCTGCAGAGCATCCAGCCTGCAGAGCATCCCGCCTGCAGAGCATCCAGCATATAGAGCATCCAGCCTGCAGAGCATCCATCATATAGAGCATCCAGCCTGCAGAGCATCCAGCCTGCAGAGCATCACAGGGGGTCCGATGCGGTCCCCTCAGCCGCCGGCCCGGCTGCTCGTGTTCTCGTGTCCTTCAGCGACCTTGAGAACGTCTCATCGTGGACTGCAACACAGAGAGGGATCCGCGAGGTGGACGAGGATGAAAGGGTCTCGGGGCCCCTGAGGGGTCCCAGGAGGCCCCAGGTCTGTCCTGCTGGTCCACACCTGGCTCTATAAGGTCCATTCATACTTCTATGCACATCTGACCTGGCAACCCGTCGGCCGTGAGATAACAAACCAAAACAAACATGATGATGTTATCCGGGCTCAAAGATGCTTTTCTGGGAACACTCCGCTGTGATTGGCCGCCTGAGCGCCGCTGATCTGATAGAGGTCTCGTTTCAGGGCTGCGTGTTCCGGTCTCAGGATCGTCTGGTTTTGTTTACACTGAACGTTCCTGTCTATTGACCCCCCCCCCCCCCCCCCCGCTCTGCTTGTGTAATCATCTATCAGCCACACAGATGCATGTTCATCACTATCAGCGTGTCAAATAAAGTGATCACCTGACGTGTTTACAGCCCGGCATCAGCCTGGTCCTGTGTGGGGACGATGGTCTAGGTCCTTTTGGTCCAGGTCCTATTGGTCCAGGTCCTTTTGGTCCAGGTCCTTTTGGTCCAGGTCCTATTGGTCCAGGTCCTTTTGGTCCAGGTCCTTTTGGCCCAGGTCCTCTTGGTCCAGGTCCTTTTGGTCCAGGTCCTTTTGGTCCAGGTCCTTTGGGTCCAGGTCCTATTGGTCCAGGTCCTTTTGGTCCAGGTCCTTTTGGTCCAGGTCCTATTGGTCCAGGTCCTTTTGGTCCAGGTCCTATTGGTTCAGGTCCTTTTGGTCCAGGTCCTTTTGGTCCAGGTCCTATTGGTCCAGGTCCTATTGGTTCAGGTCCTTTTGGTCCAGGTCCTTTGGGTCCAGGTCCTATTGGTCCAGGTCCTTTTGGTCCAGGTCCTTTTGGCCCAGGTCCTTTTGGTCCAGGTCCTTTTGGTCCAGGTCCTTTTGGCCCAGGTCCTATTGGTTCAGGTCCTTTTGGTTCAGGTCCTTTTGGTCCAGGTCCTTTTGGTCCAGGTCCTATTGGTTCAGGTCCTTTTGGTCCAGGTCATTTTGGTCCAGGTCCTATTGGTTCAGGTCCTTTTGGTCCAGGTCCTATTGGTTCAGGTCCTTTTGGTCCAGGTCCTATTGGTTCAGGTCCTTTTGGTCCAGGTCCTTTTGGCCCAGGTCCTATTGGTTCAGGTCATTTTGGTCCAGGTCCTTTTGGTCCAGGTCCTATTGGTCCAGGTCCTTTTGGTCCAGGTCCTTTTGGCCCGGGTCCTTTTGGTCCAGGTCCTTTGGGTCCAGGTCCTATTGGTCCAGGTCCTTTTGGCCCAGGTCCTTTTGGTCCAGGTCCTTTTGGTCCAGATCCTTTTGGCCCAGGTCCTTTTGGCCCAGGTCCTTTTGGTCCAGGTCCTTTTGGTCCAGATCCTTTTGGCCCAGGTCCTTTTGGTCCAGGTCCTTTTGGTTCAGGTCCTTTTGGCCCAGGTCCTATTGGTCCAGGTCCTTTTGGTCCAGGTCCTTTGGGTCCAGGTCCTATTGGTCCAGGTCCTTTTGGTCCAGGTCCTTTGGGTCCAGGTCCTTTTGGTCCAGGTCCTTTTGGTCCAGGTCCTTTTGGTCCAGGTCCTATTGGTCCAGGTCCTTTTGGTCCAGGTCCTTTTGGTCCAGGTCCTATTGGTCCAGGTCCTATTGGTTCAGGTCCTTTTGGTCCAGGTCATTTTGGTCCAGGTCCTATTGGTTCAGGTCCTTTTGGTCCAGGTCCTATTGGTTCAGGTCCTATTGGTTCAGGTCCTTTTGGTCCAGGTCCTTTTGGTCCAGGTCCTTTTGGCCCAGGTCCTATTGGGCCAGGTCCTTTTGGTCCAGGTCCTATTGGTTCAGGTCCTTTTGGTCCAGGTCCTTTTGGTCCAGGTCCTATTGGTTCAGGTCCTATTGGTTCAGGTCCTTTTGGTCCAGGTCCTTTTGGTCCAGGTCCTTTGGGTCCAGGTCCTATTGGTTCAGGTCCTTTTGGTCCAGGTCCTTTTCGTTCAGGTCCTATTGGGCCAGGTCCTTTTGGTCCAGGTCCTTTTGGTCCAGGTCCTATTTGTTCAGGTCCTATTGGTTCAGGTCCTTTTGGTCCAGGTCCCTTTGGGTTCCGTTGCTTCATGAAGACACTCACACCTTCACGTCACGCCGTCTTCCTCAGAGGGGGTCCAGGTGTGCTGCTGCAGGAGTCCCTGTGTTCACCGTCCATGTCGACCACGTGGTGTGACTGCCACCTGGTGGTGGGCTTGTGTAACTTCTTCTCAAAATAAATTGAAGTGGTTTCAGTGGTCGTGTTGTGTTCCTTTGATGTGAAGCACAGTTACACCTGACAGGTGAGTTGTATTGATATGAGTTTATTCATCACCATCATCATCACCACCATCATCATCATCACCATCATCATCATCGGGCCCGGACACAAGTTGTGAGGCTCGCTTAAGTGCACACGGAACAATGGAGGAATCATCTGGAACCAGATATGGTTCTTCAAAGTGATGCCATAGAAGAACCACTTCTGATTCCTCGAAGAACCTTTCAACCCAGGGTTCTCTAAAGATTCATTTACTTAAAGAGTTATTCAAAGAACCTATAAAGGTGTCTTAAACTACCTTAAAACATGGTTCTTTAAGGCACCATTTATAGTTCCACCAAGACCTTTCAAACCAGGGTTCTTTAGAGAACCTATAGAGGTGTCTTTAAGGCTCCATTCCCAAAATGGTTCTTCAGTAGGTGACGGTTCTTCAAAGAACCACAAAGCCTTTTAAAGAACCCTTAACCCTTGTGTTGCCTTCGGGTCATTTTGACCCGATTCAATATTTAACCCTCCTGTCGCCTTCGGGTCAATTTGATCCGATTCAATGTTTAATGTCGGTGTTCTTCGAGTCAACAAACAAACATAAAGTACCTCACACTTAAACTTGGAAAACAATATTAATTCTAATAATTTTCTGGAGATTTTAATAGCTGGGGTCATATTGACCTCAAGGGTAAACTATGTTAGTAAATATGAAGGTAACAGGAGGGTTAAACATTGAATCGGGTCATATTGACCCAAAGGCGACAGGAGGGTGTAATATTTAATCAGGTCAAATTGACCCGAAGGCAACACAAGGGTTAAGGAAACGGTTCTTCAGAGAACCCTGGTTTAAAAGGTTCTCTGTTGAACCAGATATGGTTCTTCTATGGCGTCACTCTGAAGAACCGTTTTTGGTTCCAGGTGTCTCCTTCGTGGTTCTGTGTATCTACTCTTGTGAAAAGTTTCCCGTGTGTGTTGATGCTCTTCATCATCGACGTTGGTATCTCCTCGTCATCGTCACGCTGCCGTCCTTCATCACACGGGGACTCGTGTCACGAGCCACGGAGAGGAGCCGGCCGTCTGGCTCAACGCCCGCCGAGCCGGAGGGCCGAGCGCCGCCCTCTTCCGCTGCAGGGAGACGAGATGAAGACGTGAGGACCTTCACACCTTCACAGGTGAGCAGGTGGAGCCACAGCAACGGAATACAGACCGCTGGATGTCCAGCTGACGGCCGCTCCGGTGACGTCATGTTGAGCTGAAAGACAGGGCAGCTCCAGAGAGGAGCCGGCGTCACCCAGGGGTCTGTGCAGGAGGAGCCCAGAGGAGAAGGTCAGGGGTCAGACATGGGGAGGTCGGGGGAGGTTTACATTCAACCGGAGCTGCTGGAGCAGAGCTCCGCCCACACGGCTCTGCTCTACCTGCTGGAGCAGCAGCAGGAGGCCGAGTGCAGCCCGGAGCTTCACCTGGGCCTGAGGGCGGAGCAGAGGGTGGTCGCTCTGTGGAACACGCTGCCCACCACACAACTTCTTCAACTGTAATCATTTAGCTGCAGCTTCCATTTGTAATAAATACACCCTGAATAGAGAGTGATCCCCGTAACACGTCAAAGGATAGATTACAAAAGTAATGCATGATATACCGTACACATATATGGCTTCTGTTCAGTGAATAATCAATAAAAAAAGTCAGAGAAATATTCAAAACTCACACTTTGAATTTCCGAGTGTATCTTAATCCAGTTGTTTGTGTCTCTGTTGACGTCTCACAGCTCGGCTCCTCTCAGCTGCAATGACGAGTCGCTGCTTGTTGGTTTTGAGATGTTTGTTTGCTTCTGACTTGCTGTAAATCACATGATCTCACATGTCGGCAGCAGATATCAAGAGCTCCAGTTTCGCATCCATTGGATTCATTATTGCATGTATTTTATTAATGATAATATCAAATCAAGTCCAGTTTGTATGTCCTTTATCAGAACGAGTAAATTAGTTATTAGTTGAGGTGAGCGGTTTGAATTTTTGCACATCAGAATGTTTTTGCCTGAAGAGTTTTACATAATTGCATTTAGAAGGTTGCATTGGGTCCGATACACAAGCTGAGTGCTGATTGGCTGAAAACAGTGTAATATCCATATCACATAGAAATGCAAAATTGATGGAGGCAGTGTGACAAAACATGTTTTAATGGGATCAATAAATTAATTAGTAAGTTTTTTTAACTACAGTTTTCCATTTATTTGGCGGTGAGTATTGGTATGTGTGTATTATACTTGAAGGACACTCATATATATATATATATATATATATATATATATATATATATATATGCCACAGAGGAAATGTGAGGTACTTTAATTGAATATTTTTTATCTTCATGCCATGTCATACACAACACGACGAGAGGTAAATACTGAACCTTTGATTCAACCTCATTTATACAAAGATCTTATAAAACATGGTGTTGTTTGAGCTGAAAAATCACTTGATTAATTGGTAAGCTAATTGATTAAAAAATAAATGTGATAATTATTTCTCATGTAAAAATTAGCTTCAGGGAATCACCTTGTAAAATATGAGAATTTTCTGCTTTTCCTTTTTATTTATTAAAATATATATATATATATATATATTTGGTTCAAACAGAACAAGCTTTGTGAGGATAATAAGTCAGTCGATATGTTCTGAAGGTTTATAAACGTGGTATTAGTACTCCACAGGTACTGCGGATACTTCCTCTACCCGTGAGTGTCGATCGACTCACCGACACTCGACTAGCCGGCCTGACTCCTGAAGAGATCCCGGGGCGGAATCAGACATGCGCAATCGAGTGCCGGGTGCTAAAAATAGAACGAGACGCTCAAAACTTTCATAAAGTCTTGTTTCTGCTCTGCTCTGGAGGTGTAAACGTGCCAGGGAGGCTTCGGGAGACAACTCCCCGGGTGTAGCAGCATGTGACCCGGGTCTCTTCACCACTTGGAGTCGGGTTCAGACAGTAAGTCTTCCTCCGGGTCGAGTAGCGGAACGAGCTCCAACAATGGCCGGAGTCGCTCCCCTCGCTCCGGTCCAGTCGCTCCGACACGGAGGCCGAGTGGAGCGAGCTCCACGGCGACGTCAATGTGTGCGAACATGTGTGTCAACATGTGTGTCAACATGTGTGTAAACATGTTTGTCTGTGTGAACATGTGTGTGTAAACATGTTTGTCTGTGAACATGTGTGTCAACATGTTAATCTGTGTGAACATGTGTGTGTCAACATGTTTGTCTGTGTGAACATGTGTGTGTCAACATGTTAATCTGTGAACATGTGTGTGTCAACATGTTAATCTGTGAACATGTGTGTGTCAACATGTTTGTCTGTGTGAACATGTGTGTGTCAACATGTGTGTAAACATGTGTGTAAACATGTTTGTCTGTGTGAACATATGTGTGTAAACATGTTTGTCTGTGAACATGTGTGTCAACATGTTAATCTGTGAACATGTGTGTGTAAACATGTTAATCTGTGAACATGTGTGTGTCAACATGTTAATCTGTGTGAACATGTGTGTGTAAACATGTTAATCTGTGTGAACATGTGTGTAAACATGTTAATCTGTGAACATGTGTGTGTCAACATGTTTGTCTGTGTGAACATGTGTGTGTAAACATGTTAATCTGTGAACATGTGTGTGTCAACATGTTTGTCTGTGTGAACATGTGTGTGTAAACATGTTAATCTGTGAACATGTGTGTGTCAACATGTTTGTCTGTGTGAACATGTGTGTGTAAACATGTTAATCTGTGAACATGTGTGTGTCAACATGTTTGTCTGTGTGAACATGTGTCAACATGTTTGTCTGTGTGAACATGTGTGTGTAAACATGATTGTCTGTGAACATGTGTGTGTAAACATGTTTGTCTGTGAACATGTGTGTGTCAACATGTTAATCTGTGTGAACATGTGTGTGTCAACATGTTTGTCTGTGAACATGTGTCAACATGTTTGTCTGTGAACATGTGTCAACATGTTTGTCTGTGAACATGTGTGTGTAAACATGTTTGTCTGTGTGAACATGTGTGTGTAAACATGTTTGTCTGTGTGAACATGTGTCAACATGTTTGTCTGTGAACATGTGTGTGTCAACATGTTTGTCTGTGAACATGTGTGTGTCAACATGTTTGTCTGTGTGAACATGTGTGTGTAAACATGTTTGTCTGTGTGAACATGTGTGTGTAAACATACGTGTGTGTAAACATGTTAATCTGTGTGAACGTCCGCGGACTGCAGAGAGGTGATGAGGAGCAACAGACTATTTAATCTGCGGGTAACCGTCGTAGCCTCGGCGTGAGAGCTGCACAGAAAGGTAATAAGAAAAGTATTAAGTAAGAAGTAGTCCCCCCCTGAGTGAGCTCCCGCGGGGGGCCCGGCGTGCAGAAGGCTGTCAAGAAAAGTGTAAGTATAAAGTCCCCCCCAGGGAGTGCTCCCGCCCGGGCCCTCGGCGTGTAGAAGGCTGTCGCCATGGCGACGCAGTTCAGTATCGATGATGCCTTTGCATTGGAGGGAGAAGAGGAGGAAGTCACGTGCGATGGAGAGATGGAGGGATGGAAGAGCCCTGAAAGAGAGGGAGGAGGAGGAGGAGGAGAGATGACATTCGGTCCTCTCTCGTTCTCCAAAGCCCAGACGGCTGCCGGCTCCCCCGAGCACAGCAACCTCAAATACCAGGTACACGTTTACACTGCCAAATATATATTTATATTGATATAAATATTTTATATTAAATATATATATATTTTCTTTTTAAATATTAAATATATATATATTAGTGCTGTGAAAAATAATGCGTTTAACAGTTAAATTAAATTAATATTTATTTTTTTTTTTTTTTTTTTGCATGAAATGAGCTCAGTCCTCTGTTGTTGTTGGGTCTCTCCAGCAGCGTGTCATTCTGTCTCTAGTCGCTAACACACTCAGATCGCGTTAAACACGACTCAGATGCCCTCCGGCCTCAAGGAGCTCGGGATCGGATGTGTCGCAGCGCACATCGGACGGAAAAGTCACTTGCACCCCCCCCCCGTCAACAACTCTTCTCGGAGCTCTTGCCTGTCTTGAGAGCCTGTAAATGTATATATGTGATTAATCATGATTAATCCACAGAAACCTGTGATTAACCTGATTACAAATTTTAATCGTTTCACAGCCCTAATATATATATATATTATTTTTATATTTATAAATATTTGTTGTTATAAATATAGATAGATAGATAGATGTATACTTTATTGATCCCGCAAGCGGGAAATTACAGGCAGATCCAGGAAGATTACAGCATAACACGAGGGAAGAGAGGAGAAAATAAAAAACAACCCCCAGAATATGCCCTTAGAGGGGTACAGTGTGGGAGCAGAAAAAACACCTCAGCACAAAAGCACATACATCTAAACAAGACATGCAACGTGAGGAAGGGGGGAGGGGAGGTGAACCAAAGACTGGGTGGTCAAGCTCAGCCGTAGGGGGGCAGAGGGTAACCAGCGTAGACAGGCAGACATCTGGCAGCCCGTTAGAGCGCCAGTAGACCACACTGGGGGCATAAAGCAGGCGAAGGCGTGGGATGGGGGTGAGGGTAGTGAATGCATATCAGTGTGTGTGTAGAGTGTGTAGTGTGTGTGTAGAGTTTGTGAGTGATTGGCCCGGTAAGTCGTCCACCCCCAGGCCACAACAGACAGAGTTCTCAGTCCGCAAGATGGTCGTTGCCATGGAGATAGCCTTGAAATGTCCTGGGGATACAACAACCACAGGTGTCTGTGGATAGGGGGAAGGGAATGAGAGAGGTTCTCACTTCAGCGATCTTCAGGGGAGTTGTTGTTCCAGTAACGGCCTTGGCCAAGGCACCGTTCTGGTTGAGGGAGCCGAAAGCAGATAAGATTGGGATTGTTTGGTCTTCCAGCAGCTACATCCAATTTGCGCACCTACTATTCCACCACTTTCCTCCCATTTCCCAATAGGATTTCAAATCGATCCAATTTCGTCGGGCAGCCTTAGGGGGCTTTTAACGGCTGTCACCGATCCTTAATTTTCCGATAAACCAGGGCAACGCCAAATCCAAACAGCAGAAATCCTGTAATCATAGTTCCGAATAGGTAGATGTCATCTACGTCCTCCACGGAAAGGGCTGCTAGGCACACGACACGTCCATCGTGTAACCAGCTGCAACGTCCCGGCAGGACGGGCAGGTTCCCCCAAACCCAAGCTTCTCGTCGAGAAGACGGTGTCAATTTCGTTGAGAGACCAGTTGATCAGATGACCAGTTGATCGGTCCATAGTTTTAGTTCGAAGAGCAATGAGGAGAGAGTCTCTCAAGTATATGACAGACAAGACACGGACGAGAGAAGCCAAGCAGGGAAGGGAAGGTCATGGGGAGGAGAGGGAGAGAAAATGCGACCGCCTTCGTCGAGAGCCAGAGATGAGATATATGTGTGTGTATATATATATATATGTACACTACCGGTCAAAAGTTTTAGAACACCTCAATTTCTCTAAAGGAAAAGCCTCCACTTCTAACGGTTATAATGGTCGGTCTGTTTTCCTTTTAATTGCCTTTTTCTTGCCATTAATAGAGTAAAATCCGACTTCCTGCAGCCCCCATGTCCCCGTGTGGCTTCAGAGGGCGTCGTGACGCAGCCGGGTCCCACTGAGGGGAGACGCCTGTTCAGGCTGCACTTACTGCACGGCGTTCACCCATCACTTGTTCCCTGAAAAAGCTTTTTGTAGAGCTCTGAAATGTACATTATCTTTCAGTTTTTGGTCCCCTAAACTTTTTTGTATGACCTCTGGCAGTTTGCCGCTGACCTTTGTACCATTTCAGGTGATTCACTGGACTTGAACTGCTTACATTTCAATACAAACTGGAGAATTTGAGGTGTTCTAAAACTTTTGGACCGGTAGTGTACAGACGTGAAACTAACCCGTTTATCATCTTTAGAATCTGCAAAATGAAGGCACCTTGGGCAACTCCTCCTTCAATAACTTCTTTAAAATCAGGTGTGTCCTCTTGACCTTTGACCTTTGACCCATAGACCTGCGCGTGCTCTGACTGTAAGATAACGCTGCCCCCCCCCCCCCCCCCCAGCGACCCGGCCACGCTGTCGTACTGCAGCTCCCAGTGGTCCTTCAGCACCTTGAGTTCGGTCACACAGCTGTCTGCACACTGCTGCGGGTGAGCACACACACACACAACAACAACAACAACAGCCATATTGAACCTGAATATTCTGCTAGGTGGGTGTCCCATCCGCTGGTGAAGAAAAACAGAAGAGTGGTTCTTGCCTCTTTCCTGCTCCTCATCACCGGAGTGGGTGAGTCTGCTGTGACACTCTGACCTCCAGCAGGAACGATAGTTCTTATTCTGTCTTGTGCTGTTTTTCTCACTTTCATCGGTTTCTCCTCTTGAATATTCTAGGGAGCATGAATAATGAATGTCCTCAGGGATCTGGCCCTCTGAGAGCAGTTTAAATGTACAGTCTATGGAAGTAGACTCTTTTTCTTCTTTTGATGAAGTCGATCAAATGTAAATGACTAAAATGTCACCTCATATGGAAGTGTGAAGCATTATTTTAACAGACAGTTGAGACCAGGTAGTTTGTCCAGAGTCCGTCAGTCAGGGACGCTCTGACCTTTGGACCTTGTTGATTCTGTCACAGATTGTTTTCAGATTTAGTTGGCTCATGAAAAGAAGAAATATGTCTATCTAAAAATTATATTATTATTTTGTATACAAAGAAAATATTGGGGGTTTTTGTATTTAAAAAAATATATTAATATATATTTTTATATACAAAAAAATATATTTTCTTTTTCGTATCATAAATATATATATATATTATCTTTTTAAATATATATATATTTTTCCATACAAAAAATATATATATTTGTTTTTGTATTAAAAAATGTTTTGGTTTTAAATATATATATATTTGTTTTTTAAATATCTATATTAAAAAATATATATATTGAAATTTATATTAAAAAATAATATGTTTTAATATATATTAAAGAGAGACTGTCCCCCCACGTCACTGATGTACTTTTTGTATTATGTTATCATTTTAGCTCTGATTTTCACCGGTGTCGTCATACAGCTGAATCCAAATGCAGGTAAGTAAAATGACACAATGAGTGTGTGAGTGCTGAAGCAACATGATCAACAACACTTTCAGCATCATCAACAAGCTCATTATGTGTGTGGCAAACAAAAGAAAGTCAACCCTAAAACACCAGAAAGCTGTTGGTCATATTTGCTCAGACAGACGCTTAAAAATACTGAATGAAACAAATACCCGACAAAACAAAGTACCATATTAGAAACAAATCAAAGTTTCAAAACAAAATACCAACTCACAAAATATATATTTTTAGATATATATATATTTTTAAAATTATATATATGTATATATATTTTTTATCTTCACAAAACGAATAAAGAAATGGGACAATAGATTACCAATAAAAAATGTGTCTGTCTATGTAAAAGGGAAAATACTAAATTGTCTCTTTCTCTCTGTCAGGAATTATTAAATGAAATACTGCAATAGAAAGATTAATATAAAAAGATGGCTAAATTAATTTCTATTTTATATCAAGCTTTCAGTTTTCTGTAATCTATTCAAAATAGTTGTTTACATTGTTTAATTATCCTTTAAAATAAATGTTTCGCATTTAGGACATTTTACACTTCAGTTTTTGTTAAAACAAACTAGATCTACGGTGTTAATAAGTAAACTTATTTTTATTGTTCAACCGTTGGACAGAGCCAGCTTTTTTTAGTGCTAAGCTACGCTAACAACCATATGGCTATAACTTCATATTTAGGTTTTATATTGATTCTCTCATGCAGCAACAAAGAAGATAATCATATTTCCATATGTTGAGCTCTTCTTTTTGCTCCGTCGGTTGGTGTTGGTGTCTGTAACTCAAGGAACTCTCCTTACAGGGGTCTCAAGTGCCATTTTCTTTGTGCCTGGAGTTATTCTCTTCATCCCTGGAGGTACATTGTTTTCCTTATCCTGTACCAGCCAATTCATCCCTTGTTTTATTTCTATTAAAAATGATATAACCTGTATTTCCTACAGTGTACCATGTGATATACATCAGCTGTGCTGTCCGTGGACGGAGAGGCTTCAAATTGTTCTACCTACCCTATTTTGAAAAATGACATTTCATGAGTCATTTTCACCACATTTTATTTGTCTGATATCTTAAAACAATTGTATTTTGTCACTTTTAACAAAACATGTGTTCCCACATGGTTGTTTTTTCTTGTCATTGTTATGACCACCACTAATAATGTAACCACTCAGTGCCTCGACTCGGCTTCCACGACCTGATATTACTGTGTGTACACGAAGAGAAGGAGATTGGTCTTGCCTGTGTTTTCTGTGTTGTGTGAATAATGACTGTGAAATGACAATAAAACTTTTTTATATTTGAATTTGTGGCAGTTGAGAGAATTACTTTATAACATTATTCAATTAATATTTATGACATTTCTATGAATTTTTTTTGTGGCGTAATATTTTGTGACTTTACACTGACTTTTTATAACTTCTTAATGTCATGCAATGTTTGATATTTTTATGACTACTTTTTATGACGGTTGACATAACATCATTTGTTTATATAACAATATATAATATTGTTTTATACATACTATACCATGACTTTATGAAAAACAATACAATGACAATTGTATAGATGTTAAAGTAGGTCTTTTTTTAAGACAAACATTTTTCATGATATATTTTTCCATGACAACCATCAATATGAATTTAAATATAAAATCTTCACCTGCAAAGTGACTTCAGCTGTCGGGCAGCGTGGAGGTGTTCTCGTGGAGGCATTATCTATATGTTCATGTCCGTTATTGTAGTCGTGGAAACGGCCCACAGACTGTAATGACGCAGGCCACCTGTAGAGGGCGCTGTGGGCGCAAAGGGACGTCTTACGAAACGACTCGGTCGACTTCGGCAAACATCGTCGTCCGTCGTTAAATGAAACTCGGTCAAGGATGGAGGAAGAGGCACGCAAGCTTCTCGAGGAAGGAATAATAAAGAAATTGATCAGCCCTGGGAAAGGAGAGCTGTCCACCTTCCCCAATGGAACCAAGGTAACGAACTACGGCGAGTCGGAGGCTGACGGGCCGTTGAGTCCAGTCCGCGGAGTTAGTTTAGGACATGCGATGGAGCACTTGAGCTCATGCTAACACTAGCTAGCTTTCAGACAGACGTGAATGTTGACGTCACAGCCCAACGCCGTGCGCGTGTCGACGGGCAGCGCGCGCTCCGTGCTTACACAACGGTAGATTAGTGTCGGGCTGCTTTTTATTTATTTTTTAGCTGGTTTACATTTTTCTTGCCCCCTTTATTATTTTTTTTCTTCATTTTCTGGACCGACAGGGGGCGGGACAGGATGACGTGTGTTGATGAACGCTGATTGGTCGGCACAGCTCGCCACTCGTGTTTACGTCGTTGTGATTGGTCAGAACGCGAAGCAGCGCCGCGGCCCGTCGGACCCGCACCGATTGCTCTTTTGTTTATTAGTCAACAAGCCGGATCGATGCTTTTATTACAAAATAGAGGAGGGGTCAAATACTCAGGGGTCAGATTTGGGTTATGAGGGAATTGCAAATCCAGATGCAGGGTGGTGTAAACACACGACAAAAGATCATGAAGGGGGTGCCGGGTTGCTTTTTGTTGTTGTTGTCTTTTTGTTTTTTTAAATTGTTTTTTGTGTGTGTGTATGTGTATGTATATGTGTGTATATATATGTTTATGTCTGACATTTTTGTAGTTGTTTTATGTTTATATCACTAAACAATTCTAAAATGTAAATGACCACAACCAGCCGGATGGAGTGGCCCTGGAGCCCGTCAACGAGTCGTTTCATCCGGATACTCCTGTTGACGCGCCCGTGCTCCCCAGGTGGTCTTCCACTACCGCACCAGCCTGTGTGATGGCAAAGTGCTGGACGACTCCAGAACCATGGGGGGCCGCAGCAAACCCATGGAGCTCATCCTGGGCAAGAAGTTCAAGCTCGCCGTGTGGGAGCGAGTGGTCATCACCATGAAGCGAGGAGAGGTGGCGGAGTTCACCTGTGACGACAAGGTGAGTGAGCCGCCTCCATGGGGCGGAGGCCGGGCCCGTTGCTCCTGTGTGTTCACCGCCGCTGCTCCTCCCTCAGCACACGGCGCTCTACCCGCTGGTGTCCCAGTCGCTGAGGAACATCAGTGCCGGTAAGGACCCCCTGGAGGGCCAGAGGCACTGCTGCGGCATCGCCCAGATCCACTCCCACCACTCCCTGGGCCACAAGGACCTGGACCAGCTGCAGGCCAGCCAGCAGCCGCTCGTCTTCGCCATCGAGCTGCTGGAGGTGAGCCGCTCGGCTTCACGGCCCTTCAGTCGGGGCGAGAACTCAAACTGTGACGCGTGAGCGCTGACGCAACATGATCAACAAGATCAACAAGATCAACAACTTTCATCATCAACAAGCTCATTATGTGTGTGGCGGACAAAAGAAAGTTAACCCTAAAACACCAGAAAGCTGTAGGTCATATGAGCCGAGACAGACGCTTAAAAATACTGAGTGAAACAAATACCCGACAAATTAAACAAAACAAAGTACCATATGAGAAACAACAAAATACTAACTCACAAAATATTTATACATATATATATATATTTTTTAATTATATACTTTATATATATATACTCTATATATATATATATATAGTTTTTTTTATATATTTAATTTTTTCACAAAGTAAATAAAGAAATGGGACAAGAAATTACCAATAAAAAATGTGTCTGGCTAAATTACTTTATTAATATTCTATATCAAGCTGTCAGTTTTCTGTAATCTATTAAAAATAGTTGTTTACATTGTTTAATTATCCTTTTATAATAAATGGTTTTACATTTAGGACATTTTACACTTCAGTTTTTGTTAACAAACCAGATTCACGGTGTTAATAAGTAAACTTATTTTTATTTTTTAACCGTTGGACAGAGCCAGCTGTTTTAAAATAGTTTTTATTCTTTTGTAAAAAACTTAAATCATAAAAGTTTTGGAAAAGTCGTGGAGATGTGTTATATTCACATGTTCATTTACGGCGAGTTTGAAATAATTAATATGTTTTTTTAGAGAAAGTCGCTTAAAATATAAGCCGACAGACGCTCTCAATACGTTACATTTTCTAAATTTCTCATGTTTATTCCGAGATTTCAATTCAGTCATGGACATCTGGCTTAAAGTCCTGGAAGTCCATCGGTCAACGTGTGGAGGAACCCTGCGCACGGAGATTGTTCGCTGCACTCGAGGTCGATCTAATAAACATTTAAAGTGATACACACACACTCCTCATAGCTCCGCCCCCTCCCCAGGTCCTGGCTCCAGGCTCGTTCCAGCTCGATGTTTGGGCGATGACGGACGAGGAGAAGCTGAAGCTCGTGCCCGACATCCACGAGGAGGGCAACGCGCTCTTCAAAAAGGGCCAGATCAAAGACGCCACGGAGAAGTACTACAACGGCATCGCCTGCCTCAAGAATCTACAGATGAAGGTTGGAGGAAACAAAGATCGGGTTTGATAACGACGCCTTCCTTGAAGGATGAGCGCCTCACTGTGTGACCTCTGACCTCCAGGAGCACCCCGGGGACGAGGTGTGGGTGAAGCTGGACAACATGATCACGCCGCTGCTGCTCAACTTCTGCCAGTGCAAACTGCTGCAGGGCCAGTACTACGAGGTCATCGAGCACTGCTCCTCCATCGTCTTCAAGTACGAGGGTACGGCCTTGTTGTTGTTGTTGTACATCAGGGAGCCACGTCGGCATCATGGCCGCCCTCTTAAAGGGCCAGTGGGCCACATTAGCATCATGGCCGCCTCTTAAAGGGCCGGTGTACCTGTATAAACTACTCAAACATATAATGTACAAAATATTGTACATAAGAACATTTCTCTAATATTATAACATAAATCCATTTAATTTGAAACCTTCAAAATAAAAGCACAGAATATTTTTCTTCAATTTCTTCAAGAAAAGGGGATCACGTGTCTTTCAAGCCGTCAGGGGCCTCAACATGATGTCGGATTAGGCCATGGGCGGCTCATGTTTGACAATCTATGCGTGTTCATGGTGGATCGATTCAATTTAATGAAGCTTTTGTTTGATGGAGGCCAATAGGCACCTTCTTTTTTACATTGCATGATTTAATTAATGTTTGTTCCGTTATTCAACCGTTTCAAAACGAGTTGGGAAGAAAGTAATGTGAAGTCATTCGCCTGGGGTGTGCCAGATGGCAACACCTGAAACCTTTGTTCAATCCTCAATGTGTGCCACCAACACCCCAGACACATTGAGTTGATTTGATTGAGCGAGAGTCAACAGAGGTACAACTACTAAATATAAAAATAAAGCTGCAAGCAGCGAGCGATGTCCTCTACCCTGTGTCAGAACGTCGGGGGAACGTGGGGAACGCCGTTTCCGCGGCCGACTCAGACACGGCATATTAGGCGTTTGACCGTTCGTCACGCGACACTGATTTTACTTTGCTAGTCGGTGGCGCTTTGACTCCGAGTGAAAAAAGGCTTGTTGATATCCTCAGGCCGTGAATTCTACGAAGCATGAGAAGTTTGGAGCAGATTTGAGCGAGTCCAGGGTTGCCAGCAGGGGGCGCTGTGACAATTTGAACATATACATGCATCACGTGTATCCATGTGAAGTATAGACCTTGTCATGTAAATTACATGTGAATGTGATTCAACGTGTCGCTACGAGCTCCACAGGGAAGCATCATCAAGGTCTTAGGTCTATTCTGGTATATTTTGAGAGCGATCTGAATAATCTGCGAGGAGCAGTGTATACAAGTAAAAAACATGTAACTTCCTAGTGCCACTAGTTGGCGCTACGACCACAATCAAAAATTAGCATATGGATGTCTTCAGGGACAGTATGTCATGAGGTATGAGAAATATGGAGCAGATTACATAATGTATGGCCGAGTTACAACAATGTCAATTTTCATGGCGAATGGCGTTTCTTTGCCGGTCCGGCAAACGCACAAAGTTTAATATTTCTGAAATCTTTCAAAGATTTTTCAAGACAAAGGTCTCAAGACTATACTGGCTAAGTTTGGAATGAATCGGGCATAAGCTCTAGGAGGAGTTAACAGTTTAACAACTGCCCAAAACATGAAAAAAGGCTAAAAATGCCGATATTTAGGAATTTATTGCAGCGCCCCCTAATGTTCAAATATTCTGAAAAAAATAAGGTAGTTTAAGGGATGCGATATGCACATAGGCTAGCAATTTGGTGAGGATAGACCAAATAATTTAGAAGTTGTGTGACTTCAAATATTGGGCCACACCCTTTAAATGTTCATTGGTCTATATTCACTGAACGCAATGAGATATCAACAAGATCTTCAGTAGTTATGATGACATTGAACCAATAATGGATCCCAGAAATTTTCGGATGAATCGGACAAAGCGTTTTGGAAAAAAGTGAAAGAAATATATTTTTACAAAATTCAAAATGGCGGAAAATCTAGTTAGGCGCATTTGATTTTCACCATGAACTTTTTTGTAGAGCAGGTCCAGGTGAACCTGTATACCAAATTTCAAGTCAATCGGTCATTGTTACAAAATGTTATTCGCTTTCTACCTCAAGGGGGCGCTAGAGAAAAATGTCAATATGCAAAAATACGAAACCTTGAGAATATCGGGCTTTTCGCCAGGCCTGATATGCATCTCAAATTTGACAACTTTTGGAATATGATAAAGGCCTCAAAAGGGCAACATGTTTTTTAGGCTGATTTGCTTTGGCCAATCGGTGGCGCTATGACTAGAATGTTAAATTAGCATATGGATGTCTTCACGGTCAGTATGTGATGACATACGAGGAATATGGAGCAGATTGAAAAGAATGTGTTTTTTACCAAATTCAAAATGGTGGAAAATCACAGTGGGCGAAGCTTATGATCATAATGTAATTTTTTTTAGAGCAGGTCTAAGCGGACATGTATGATGAATTTCAAAGTAATCGGTCATTGCGGGCAAATACCGGGGCCATTTGAACATAAATACAGTCTAGGGGGCGCTATTGAGCCATATTGGCATTTCAAAGCTTTAAAATCATATCAGGTAACTACATATTTGACTCTAAATGTGTGTGCTAAGTTTAGTTACGTTTCGAGCATTTTTAGTCCCTCCAAAGCCCCTTCGTTGTTTGACGCGAAGAATGGGTTGCCACGGCAACAGTGTTAGACGAAACATAAAATGCTTCGTCTTCTGGCATCATGAAAGTCTAAACTTCATGTGTATCAAATTTGGTGTTGATCTGATTTACCTTCTCAGAGAAGGAAGCCAAAGAAAAAACGATTTTTGTTCCCGTTACCAGTAGGTGGCGCTACAACTAAAATAAAAAATTAGACTGCACGTCTTCAGGCCTGGAGTGTCATAACACATGGGGAGTTTAGAACGGATCTGATGATGTGGAGTCGAGTTACAACGGTTTATTCGTTCACGGCGAAGGATCAATGTTTGCCGATGGAGAACCTCGCCGTACTACAACGTGTCGCTACGAGCTTCACAGGGAAGCATCATCAAGGTCTTAGGTCTATTCTGGTATATTTTGAGAGCGATCTGAATAATCTGCGAGGAGCAGTGTATAAAAGTAAAAAACATGTAACTTCCTAGTGCCACTAGTTGGCGCTAAGACCAGAATCAAAAATTAGCATATGGATGTCTTCAGGGTCAGTATGTCATGAGGTATGAGAAATATGGAGCAGATTCCATAATGTATGGCCGAGTTACAACAACGTACATTTTCATGGCGAATGGCGTTTTTTGCCGGTCCGGCAAACGCACATAGTTTAATATTTTTGAAATCTTTCAAAGATTTTTCAAGACAAAGGTCTCAAGAACATACTACCCAAGTTTGGAATGAATCGGGTTTAAGCTCTAGGAGGAGTTAACTGTTTTACAACCCCTAAAAACATGAAAAAAGGCCAAAAAGGCATATTTTGAGGGATTGATTGTAGCGCCCCCTATTGTTCAAATATTATGAAGAAATCAAGGTAGGTTGAGCTTGTCCTTGTGGACATTGGCTGGTAATTTGGTGAAGATAGGTCCAGTGATTTGGAAGTTAAGTGTCTTTATATATTGGGCCACACCCCTTGCATGTTCACTGGTCCATATCCTCTGAACGCAATAAGATATCGACAATTCCTGAAAATTATTCCTTCGAATTGAACCAATAATGAAACTCAGAAATTTTGGTAGGAATCGGAACAAGCGTTTTGAAAAAAAGTACACAAAAAGTTTTTTACAAAATTCAAAATGGCGGAAAATCTAAGTAGGCGGAGCTTATGGGTCATACAGTATTGTTTTTAGAGCAGGTCCAAGCGGACCTGTACGCAAAATTTCAAGTCAATCCATCATTGCCGGAAGAAACCGTGGGTACAAACACTCAAGGGGGCGCTAGAGAGACAATTTTTTTTACACAAATACGAAAACTCAATAATCTAAAAATTTTCACCAGTCTGCTTCTGCATGTGGAATTTCAGTCTGCTGGGGCGTGCAGCGCCAGTCGACGTTTTCGGGGAGAGATTAATAATAATCCTTTGAAAAACAATAGGTTCCTCTACGACGAAGTCGACGAGGACCCTAAATATGAATAAACACGCTGTACGTAAAGTGGTAGAATATACAGTATGTAGTACAGTTTTAATAAACAGGTTATCAACATAAAGGAGGGCAGAGGTTGATGAATAGATAAATAGTCCATAAACTAAGATCAGGGAAAGGAGAATATTTAAATAATATTTTCATTAACATTTGAGGTTTTCCTGTAATTTCAATGATTGGAACGTTTGAAAACCTTTTCCCAGGATGCATTAGGGCTGTCCGAGCACATGAAGAGCCTGTGTGAATGTACCCAACAGACAACGTGAAGGCGTACTACAAGCGAGCGAAGGCCCACGCCGCGGTGTGGAACGAGGTGGAGGCGCGGGCCGACTTCGAGAAGGTTCTGGACCTGGACCCGAGTCTGGGCCCCTCCATCGCCAAGGAGCTGAGGGCCATGGAGGACAAGATCCGCACCAAGGAGAAGGAGGAGAAGGGCCGCTACAAGGACCTGTTCACCTACAGCGCCACGCCGGCCACCGCCACCACGGTGAGGCAGCAACAGCTTTCATTTTTACCAGCTATTAACCATTTTAAATGCCATGAGGTTTCCAGGTGTTCAGGCCCGTCTGCCCCCTACTTAACGCTGACCTCTGCTCCTCAGGGGTGACCTCCAGTGGGACGAGAGGAAGGAGGAGAAACGGCGCCGACTGCCGTTTTATGTTTGTATCCAAGCCAAAAACTGTTGCTACTCTGACCTCCTGGAGGCGGGTCACACACCAAGTCACGCATATATATACACACACATACACACATATATATACACACATACACACATATATACACACATACACATATATATACACACATATATATACATACACATATATATACACACATATATATACATACACACATATATATACACATACACACATATATATATACACACATATATATACACACATACATATACACATATACATACACACATATATATACACATGCTCGGTTGCAATTTGCATACTGGGCTCCCACCTGCAGCACCCTGAGCTACACCTGTCACCAGATTCTTTTTTTTAAACGAGTAGTTTAAGTATTTGTTGTCTTCCCGAGCCGTTCGATGATCCTCAAACGACTCGGTGGAGAACCAAGGAGCTCTTTGCTTTGAGGAGCGTACCCCCCCCCCCCCTCCTCTTGGAATGAGCCGGAGACCTGAACCGAGCTGTCATGTGACAATCATCACACACACACACACACCTATCTTTGCTTTCTCCTTTGTTCTTGTTTTATAAACCCGTCTCACTGCTCGTCCAGCTGTGCTCGCCGTCTCCTTCGAGAGCTTCTAGAGGCTCGTCGCTCTAGAGGCTGAGGCCATCTTCTCATCTTCTCTCCTGTGAGGTTGTGATTGTGTAAATGACAATAAATGTGTGTTTATCCCAGTTTGTTGCTTTGTGCTCGAGTAAAAGATGTTCTACATATTTTAAAATAAGCTGAATTCAGACTCGTGTCTCTTCCCAGCAGCAGGACTCTCTCGTGTTATTGATCACATTAAATAGTCACGTTCTGTGTATTGTGTCCCAGTGAGCCTGAACGCACCGTCTCAGTACTGAAGCCTGTGATGCTCAGAGCACGTCGAGAGTTGGTGGATTGTCTTCTGGTGGGGAGCCGGGGGCTCCAAGCTGTCAACAACAACAGTGCTGGGCGCTTGGTGTCAACGACTTCATCAGCGGCACGGCGTGAGAGCGCCGCCGAGTCAGTCGACCGTTACCAAGAAACACAATGTGATAGAAGG
Organism: Pseudoliparis swirei; assembly: GCF_029220125.1. Classification (NCBI taxonomy): domain Eukaryota; kingdom Metazoa; phylum Chordata; class Actinopteri; order Perciformes; family Liparidae; genus Pseudoliparis; species Pseudoliparis swirei. The sequence goes on along the minus strand of NC_079411.1, from coordinate 29,855,632 downwards.
CGTCTGCAGTAGAACACAATATAATAAATACACACTATTAAATACAAATTATAATAAATAAATACACACTTTAAAATAAATAAATATACAATATAATAAATACACTTATAAATAAATACAAATTATAATGAATAAATAAACAATATAATAAAATACACACTTTAAAATATATAAATATACAATATAATAAATACACATAAATAAATACAAATAATGAATAAATACACTTATAAATAAATAAACAATAACAAAATACACACTTTAAAATATATAATAAATAAACAATATATTAAATATATACTCAATATAATAAATAAATACACATCAATAGATACCCAATGTAATTAATAAATACACAATATTAAATTGCCTACATCCTATTGAACATGTTTCACAAATGAAAGACGCTGAAGGTGTTTTTTCCTGTTATTTAATTAAGATATATAGATAACTGCAAAAATCCGGTTTACAAAATTTCCATCCTAACAAATTGCCTTGATGTACAGTATTTTGGGGATTGAGAAACAGGTAATGTGTGTTTACATTACAAAATATGAAAAATCATGGGTTGGTAGAAATGGGGTATATTCAAAATGTCCATATTAACAAAAGAACGACCAGAAAAAAACGAGAACGTTCATTTCATTGTTTTTTTTACCCGCAGCTCGACTTTAAAATGTAGAAATCCACCTGGCGAATTAAAAAATGGATACAAAACTGCATTTTGAAAACACCCCACGGTTCACAGAGCACTTGAACACAACGGTTTGGTGTCGCGCCGGAACGATGGAGACAACGGGCACCGTTTGAAAAGCTGGAACAGAAAGTGCAAAAAGGGAAAAGATGGCAGAGGACAGACGGCGAGGAGGAAGAGGAGGAGGAGGAAGAGGAGGAGCCGATGAGACGGTTATGTACGGGCGCTTCTCTCCGTCTCTGCGAGACACTCCCTGACCAGTGCACGAGCGTGGATGATACCTGCACACACACACACACAGGTATTCATGAGATGCATTGCGACACTGATTAGCATTCCTCTTATTTCTTTCATCAGAACGAGAGAAGCAGGAGCCGGCAGGTCGAGCTAAAGGCTGAATTGAGTTTACGGTCTGCTGTTTTTAAATTAACGCCACGACGAGGTTTCCTACGCACAAGATTATATATTACACACACACACACACAGATGTAATAGACTGGTGTGATTGAAATTCCATTTACATGGAAAGTCATTTAGAAAGCTAGATAAGAGATATTTTAATTACTTTGCAACTGAATTTAAAACCAGCATTAAGAGCAGCGTGATCGTTCCTCGTGTTCAGACGACGGCCGTACTTCATGTTGTATTAAAGTAACAACAATGCAACAGCTAAACATTGCCTTTAGTTTGTTGATTTAAATCCACTGCAAGTTCCAGTTGGTGTCAGTTACCATAAACAACCACCAGGAGGTTATGGTCTAAATCAGGGGTGTCCAAAGTCCGGCCCGCGGGTCAGATTTCATACGGCCCGCGACATCGGTCATATCATGTGTTATTTATGGCCCGCCAGATCTGTCAGAATAAATAAATCATAACAACTTGAAAGACGTAATTCCTCCTTTCTAATGTATCTGGCTCAGCGTGGCGTGAACCCTTCTCCAAACCTATTTGCCATGGCGACGGCAAAAAAAAAAAAAAGGAGAAACGTTGACAGTGAGGGCCGCCGCTTTCAGGAGCGGTGGGAATTACGAGTGTTTCCCCTCCCATGAGAACAGGGTGGGGGTCCGCCCCACTGACATGTTCTCTATAGCGCCAGATTACAACAGAAGTAACGTCAGGTTGTTTTATTAACTAAACGGTCGTATATTATTGATCGTATCGACACAGCGGCATGTCATTTCTGTCTCTACGTGGTGGCATTCACACTTCTCCTGGCTCTCGGTATCGCGGCGGAGCTCCGCCCCCATGCGCACAAACAGGTGCGCACATACAGGTGAGCGCGCTCCAACCAGCCGGCAGAGAGCGTCCAATATGTCGCGGGAACAGCAAACCGACGCCTCTGCGTTCCCACGGTGGTGAAGACAGACACGTCAGCTCTCTGCTAGAGCAGAGACGAGGTGGGGCGCGAGGGTGAATGCAGATTCTTTTATTTCAAGACCTTGTTTGAGAAC
>NC_079411.1:29828487-29848487 GCF_029220125.1 Pseudoliparis swirei | reverse complement strand
TCGCTAAATGTTGACAGACAAACGGATTGACCAATCACGGTGAAGCTTTCGTGTGACGAGTTCTTTCCGCGCTGGCCCCGACACGTCGCCCCTCCGTTCCTCTGTGTATCAGAGGGGGAGACGGGAGGAAGGAGGAGCAGGAGGAAACCCGACTGATTCATCCACCAGTTAAAATTTATTTCTGCTCTGTATTTTCGCGGAGAAATGTTTTAATAACGGAAACAGTGTTAAACCGTCCTGCCGCGGTTTGACACTCAGAGGAGTGGAAAAACTTCAACGAACACCGGAAGTAAACAAAGTTGCGGTAAAATATTTTAGTGCGTTAATCGCGGCCAAATTAATCGCATAGATTAACGCGTTAACGCTGACAGCCCTAATATATATATATATGTGTATATATATATACGTATATATATGTGTGTATGTGTGAATGTATCTATATATATATATATAAACCTCAGAGTGCATGGAGTTTGATTATTGGTTCCCGTGTATTTAATATTCAGTATATAGAACATACTTGACGCAGTGAATGAAGTGTGAGGCGGTGCATGCGTTGAGGTCACATGACGCTCGACTCTGTTCTGCAGTGGATGAATCAACACGGTAACAGAATAAAGGACGTCAGAGACTTCACAATAAAATGATCTTTAGTTTTAACAGAAGCCGTTTCCAGTCAGAGAACATTTGTATTTCAAGTGTGAATAATTAGTCCGACCGGTTTCACTTAAAAATATCTAGATATTATTAATACGCCATATTGCCCATGCAAGAGCAGCCCACTGATTGGCTCAGGGAGGAAAACTTTTAACTGGCCAATCCAGGACCCGAGTCCTCATAAACCTCCGGGTCAAGGTCACTTCCTGTTTGGTGTGGGTGCAGACGGCGCTGAGAGCACCTCCATGACTTGAAGTGAACTTTGTGTTGTGGACTGTGCAATGTGCAGAGTATATTGTGTGTAAATGTTAGACCTCATTTTGTTATATTAGATGGTTTTTCTTTTCCTTTAAACTTCCCTGACTGTCAGCGCTTTTGGTTTCTGCGGTTAACATCTGTCTGTTTGGAGTTAACGGTCTTATGTGACCTTTCGTACAGGTCAGGTTGTTGAGCCGAGGCCACTGTGTGTCAGAGGAAGATGAAGAGCTGCCCACGAGTTGGATGAACTCCACCTGCATGTGTGTGAAACGACAGGACGACACAACGTGAAGAACTCCTCCAGACGTACCTGAGCGAAGCCCATGGAGGGGGGGCCGAAGTCACTGAACGACGGCCGGAAGGTGGATGACGAGGGCAGAGAGGGGGAGGGGGAGGGCACCGAGGAGCCTGGACACAAGACACACCGTGAGCCGGTCTTGAGCTTTAATACATAGAGATATTATAGGAAATATTAGGGAGAATATTGTTATTATGAACATGTTATGAAGCATAGGGGGAACATTTACTCGATGAAAATGATGAATGTCAATGGTAAGAAGTAATGTTTGTCATGAGAGTGAATGTTAGTCAGTATTTCAGACTGTTGAACCGGTTGAAGCCGTGAAGTGACTTTCAGACAATAACAGACGGGACTTTTATTGTGAAAATACTTGTTTAGCGACTTGACCGGTCGTGACGTTTTGACCCGGGGGTCGTGACCTTTGACCCCTCCATTCTGATCGCGGACTTCTACCCAACAGGAAGGTGTTAGAGGCAGAACTCCCTCTGAGAGGAGCTGATTGGCTGATCCTGGGACTAAGACTCTGGACTGGGGAACATGGTTCTCTTTCCTCTTGACCGGGTCCTTCAGGCTGCTTCCTGTTGAGCCGGATCACCACGGCAACCACGACCCTGAGCCGCCACTGTTTGTTAAACTTCTTGCCATTAAAGATAGTTAACCTTAATCCACTCCATCCGGAGCCTGATGTCCGTCAGCTGCCCGGTGCCGCCTCTCTCATGACCCTAGGACGAGCATGTTTTACACCTTTAACACCGGCGTGAACAGGTGAATGTAGCGGAGTCAGAACCTGGAGGCGTGTGGTTGGAGCTGGACGGCGCCGGCGCGATGGGTTTGTAGCTCACGCCGATGTCAGCGGGCGGCTCGCCGTACGCCGGGCCGCCGCCCTCCGACCCGTCGACCCGGTGCTGATACAGCTTCACTGGTGGGGAGGCGCTCCTGAGAGCTGATCACACACACACACACACACACACACACACACACACACACACACACACACACACACACACACACACACACACACACACACACACACACACACACACACACACACACACACACACACACACGTTTATTTATTTTGCACTTATCACAGACAAAGTGTCACAAAGTGCAGAATAAGACAATTAAAACTATTTGTCAATAACAGGTTAAAAGAACAAAAGTACAATACACCGTAAAAGATGGTGCAATAAAATAAAAGGCAATAGAATATTAAAATCAACCAAATGCCAGAGTAAACAGGAATGTGTTGAGATGGAGTTTAAATGATGTACATATAATACATGTGTTGTTATTTTAGGGCCTCTTATAAACCACCGTGAGAGACACAGGACCAACTAGAAGGGGCCCTCGGTGGAGCGCACAGCTTCACATGTCACTGGCACTGAGTTATCAACATGTTGGCTTTAGTTGCCAATTGGATAGAAATTGACCACGCTTTGGTAAAAACAAGATTTTGACATGTTCATGCCCTTGACCTTTGACCCGATCGATCCCAAAATCTAATCAAATGGTCCCTGGATAATAACCAACCATCCCACCACATTTCATGCGATTCGGTTGAATACTTTTTGAGTTATGCGAGTAACACGCATACAAATAAATAAATGGCGATCAAAACATAATCTTCCGCATTTTCAATGCAAAGGTAAAGAAGGTCCCTGACCCGGACTCAAACCGGCAACCCGGTGTTCCGGCTGAGCGTCTCGTCCCTTTGGCTCCGGCGACAGTTCAACTTCAACATTTGAGCTTCAGACCCGTTGAATGAATCCTCAACTCACTCTTTTTAAAGTTTCATTTACCTTCGGACCGTCAGACATTACGAGTTATTATAATAATAATAATAATTCACGGGGACAGTTGGTGAGTCCAGTGAGCTGAGGTCAGCTGCTCCGCATCAGCTGCACAACCCGGAACTAAAAGTCCTTCACAGTTTAAACGAAACAGAGTTAAAAAGATTCTTTCTACACATCCTGGGATTAAAACACACCTGCCTGTTACCGGAAGTACCCTTCTCGGCAGGCCCGGGGTGGGTAATCGGGAGAATCGGGAGAGTTCCCGGTGGGCCGCTTCACTTCTGGGCCGGTCGAGAATTGTATTTGTTGACATTTGTCACGTTAGTCCATCTTCTCTTAAAGTGGGCGACACATGTTCCGCATTCTGACACCGCAGCCTCTGCATGGGTTGTACCATGCGAGGAAGTTCACCCCTCCCAAATAATAGAGTTGGTTCAGTCCATTATGGAACCAACCAACTCAATTTGGGAGAGGAGAACTTCACCCCTCCAAAATAGAGTTGGTTCGGTCCTTAGCCGTCTTTTCCAAAAAGTTTTCTCAGCTACGGATAGCTGGGCCGGCCCGACCGCAACGATACGCGTCAGGGAGGACGGAGGGGAGGAAGAGGGCAGGAGGGGCTGGAAAAGCCAGGTTGAAAAAAAGAAAGGCATTGGAGGAGGATGCTGCCAAATGTGCCAAGCTTACAGATTTATTTACAAGAGGACAAACACAAGTGGCAACTGGTAAAGAGAGACAGAGGCCTAATGATTAGCAACATAACTATTCGGCTAACGTTGTAGCCTTGATTAATATCATTGTAGCGTTGTCAACCTATTCCCAAGCAAAATATTAAATTGAATTAAAATATTAGCCTTTTTATATCATCCAAAATATGGCGATCCATAGACTTTGCAAATATTATGCAAATATTGATATATACTATTGATATTGAAGTATGCAGTAATATGACTTCATTTTTCTTTGTAGCAGCAGATAAGAGTCTCCTGCTGAAAATGATGAGCCCGACATTTGCAATGAGGAGGCCATGACGACAGGGACAGGTAGAGAGGATAACAGAGGAAACTATATGATTTAAAGTTATATATTATAAGAAAGAGCAGTATATGACAGTACTTGATGAACCAATATGCATTGTTTGCTCATTAGTGGGTGTAGTAAAGGAGTAAATCACCACTATATAATACTCATGCAGAAAAATGAGAATGACAATGACCATGACCATGACAATGACCAGGACAATGACCATGATAATGACCATGACCAAGACCATGATAATGACCATGACAATGACCATGATAATGACCATGACAATGACCATGATAATGACCATGACAATGACCATGACCATGACCATGACAATGACCATGACAATGACCATGACCATGACAATGACAATGACCATGGCCATGACCATGACACTGACCATGATAATGACCATGACCATGACGGCCCCCATGAGGTCTCACTCCAACAAATCTGGCCTACTGCCTCATCTGAGTCTGACACCCCTGCTACGCCCTTCTGCCTTTTTTAATGTTATGCATATTTTTTGTTAACTTCTCATCTTAAGTGGATTATTATTGTTGTATTTAACCTTTACATTATTTGTTGGACCATGGTATTAATAAAAGAACTCCAGGATAGTAAGAGCTGAACTGTTGCTTCATTTATCCAATTTACACTACACCATGAGAAAAGTGGGCTGGTCTTGAGCCTGAGATTCCCGGGCTGAAAAGTGGCCCCACTCCGGCCCTGCTTCTCGGTCACCTGCAGTGTTGCCAGGTCCGCGGTTTTCCCACGGAATTGGGCTACTTTTGAAGTGTTGCCGCGGGTTGAATTTTGTGTCCGCTGGTTCGGGTAGACCTATTTTGCATGCAAATTACATGAATATCTTTAAATAAAAATCCATATTTCAAATGAAATAATTTATTTATACCCAAATCCTACCAAACTGACTCCAGATCAGCACGTACACACAGACACATCCGCGCACACAGGTGAGCACACTCTCACTAGACCCCCCCCCGGGTCACTTTCCTATCTCAGGGGGCATCATGAAGGAGTTATGCTTTGGGCACCAACATGGTTAGCAGCGGGACTGGACATGGACTTTAAAAGCAGTGGATATGGTTTGGCACGGGCGTATTTTGAGTTCTGATATTGGGCTGGTTTTTGGGCTGGTTTTATTGGCCATTGGGCTGGTTTTGTCACACAGACCTGGCAACCCTGGTCACCTGGTCGTGGTCCGCAGTCTCGTGATGTCTTTACCTCTGATCACCATCACGCAGCTCGTGCTTTCTGTCTGCCTGTCGGTGTTTGACCTGTTTGACCTGCTTGTTGTCCTGCTCGCTCCTCTCTCAGCGCGTGTTACGGGTCGCATTATGAATAAAGTTGGAGCATTTTGAAGGCATTCTTGTGAATGAATACTACACCAAATGAATGGACAGGTGTATAAAAGGTACGGCTGTGACGGGTTCCCGACAGCGGGAGGATCACCTGGACGTGACGCCGGAAGCTGACGTTAGCGCTACAGGAAGGTGCCTAGCTAACCACTACTTGATCGTGTTAGCTAGATTAGCTAACAGTCGCCGGTTAGCACAACAACAACAGACGTCGTGACGTCACATTGACCGTCTCCATGCAGCCGGTGACCGACACGAAGGAGGTTCACACTCGCGTCCACCGAGAGGACGAGAAGCGCCGCAACGATGTTATTTCGTTACCTTGCTAGGGAGACGGGAGATCCTCTGAGGGGTTCTCTGGTCCCTGAGTGAGGCTGCGCAGGAGAGACGCGCAGTGGGTTAGCGCGGTTTTTTTACTTTTAGAGCGATGCGATTGGATGACGGGCGAACCAATCACGTTCGAGGAATCTCCATAGGGTTAAACATTAAAAAATAAAACACTTGTCAACACAATCACGAAGAATCTATATTAAAAAATAAAACACTTAAAAACACAATCACGAAGAATCTCTAATTAAAAAATAAAACACTTAAAAACACAATCACGAAGAATCTCTAATTAAAAATAAAACACTTGTAAACACAATCACGAAGAATCTCTAATTAAAAATAAAACACTTAAAAACACAATCACGAAGAATCTCTAATTAAAAATAAAACACTTAGAAACACAATCACGAAGTATCTCTAATTAAAAAATAAAACATCAAAGAAATTCTAAAAATCAAACACTTTGAGAACAACAATCACGAAGTATTCTAATTAAAAATAAAACATCTAATTAAAATAAAACACTTAAAACACAATCACGAAGAATCTCTAATTAAAAATAAAACACTTAAAACACAATCACGAAGAATCTCTAATTAAAAATAAAACACTTAAAACACAATCACGAAGAATCTCTAATTAAAATAAAACACTTAGAAACACAATCAAAGTATCTCTAATTAAAAATAAAACACTTAAAACACAATCGAAGAATCTCTAATTAAAATAAAACACTTAAAAACACAATCACGAAGAATCTCTAATTAAAAATAAAACACTTAGAAACACAATCACGAAGTATCTCTAATTAAAAAATAAAACACTTGTAAACACAATCACGAAGAATCTCTAATTAAAAATAAAACACTTAAAAACACAATCACGAAGAATCTCTAATTAAAAATAAAACACTTAGAAACACAATCACGAAGTATCTCTAATTAAAAAATAAAACACTTAAAAACACAATCACGAAGAATCTCTAATTAAAAAATAAAACACTTAAAAACACAATCACGAAGAATCTCTAATTAAAAATAAAACACTTAAAAACACAATCACGAAGAATCTCTAATTAAAAAATAAAACACTTGTAAACACAATCACAAAGAATCTCTAATTAAAAATAAAACACTTAAAAACACAATCACGAAGAATCTCTAATTTAAAAATAAAACACTTGTAAACACAATAACAAATCCCAAGGAATCTCCACAGTGCTAAACATTAAACAATAAAACACTTGCACACAAAAAACAATCACAAATAAATAAATGTATATAATATGTAAATCGATGTATATCTTATTTTATAAGTCACAGGTATCTATATATAGTGTCTTAATAATCACATTATTACTCCTACATTATTATTATTACGCATTAAATATTCTGGAATAGCTGGAAATAACATGATGCAGTACTAATGTCGTCCAGGAGAAGAGGAGAGAGAATAGATTTTATTTTTATTAAATTTAGTTCCTGTATTCTGCATTTAACCCATTTATTTAGAGCAGGAGCAGGTGAAAGCGCCCGGGAAGCAACTGGGGCCAGTGGGCCTGCCAAAAGGACACTCGACTTTGCAACTATGGGAAGAGCGGGATCGAACCCACAAGGGTTGCAGAGAACCACTGAGTTAAAGCTTCCATAACTTTTATTATACTGACATGTCAGTCTGTATTCTACTGTCATGTCAGTCTGTATTCTACTGACAGTCAGTCTGTATTCTACTTATAGTCAGTCTGTATTCTACTGACAGTCAGTCGTGTTTCTCTCACCAGGTGCAGATGATTCTAAATTAGTTTTTTGTGATGACGTTTCCTGAATAAAGAACATGTGAGTGAAGAGAACTCTCTGGATTCCTTGAATGAGCCGAACAAAGAAGAGTTAATCCTCCTTTCACACAGAAGAGTTCATCCTCCTTTCACACAGAATAGTTCATCCTCCTTTCACACAGAAGAGTTAATCCTCCTTTCACACAGAAGAGTTCATCCTCCTTTCACACAGAATAGTTCATCCTCCTTTCACACAGAAGAGTTCATCCTCCTTTCACACAGAAGAGTTCATCCTCCTTTCACACAGAAGAGTTCATCCTCCTTTCACACAGAAGAGTTCATCCCCCTTTCACACAGAAGAGTTCATCCTCCTTTCACACAGAAGAGTTCATCCTCCTTTCACACAGAAGAGTTCATCCCCCTTTCACACAGAAGAGTTCATCCCCCTTTCACACAGAAGGGTTCATCCCCCTTTCACAGAGGAGAGTTCATCCCCCTTTCACACAGAAGAGTTCATCCCCCTTTCACACAGAAGAGTTCATCCCCCTTTCACACGTCGTGTTCCCGTTGTGTGTCTCCTGAAAGGTTTCTGTCTGCGGCTTTGAGACACGCTGTGATTCATCCTCATCTCAAAGGGAACAGATGTCATCATTTTCAGAATTACCCTCGAGATATTTTGAAAACCAATATTTCTTTCTGCATAATAATAAAGACCTTACCTGGAGAGCCCTGACTTCTAAATGTTCTTATTTTCCACCAGATTGAGGCTTTTTCCATGTCTGCTCTCCTGGACCGAGAGATGCTATGGAGTGGAGGCCAGTGTGTTGATATGCATGTGAGAGTATAGTGTGTCTGTGTGTGTGTGTATTGTGAATGCACAAAAACATAATAAAGCATAAAGATCAATGAAAAACAATTCGTCTTGTATTTCGTGAACAGAAACCTCTCCAGACTGATCAGGACTGATTGGTTTGTGTGAAAGAGAAAACACAATATATGATGTATATATATATATATATATATATTTATTTATTTATATACTGTATATATATATATATTTATATATAACATATATTTATATATATATATTTATTTATATTTATATTTATATATGTATATATATATTTATTTTAGTGCTGTGAAAAATAACGCGTTAACTCAGTTAATTAAATTACAGGATTAACTAGTTTTTTTTTTTTAACGCATTTAACGCATGCGCAGAATGAGCTTCCAATCCGTCCGTCTGTTGGTCGTCTCTCCAGCAGCGTGTCATTCTGTCTCTAGTGTCGCGTTAACACGACTCCGATCTCCGTCTCGCGCGCCGCAGAACTCGGATGCCGGCGTGTGCGCGCACATCGGGACGAAAAAAAGTCACTTGCACCCCCATTTGTGTCCAGGGCATGTCACCTAAATTCCATTTGCACTACCTAATACAACGTTTTTTTTCCTCTCACACACACACACACACACACGCACACGCACACAAATACACATCTGTGCAAGTGCCTAAAAGGAGTGAAACAGATAGCATCTCTTTGTCAAACAGTTGTCATAGTTACGAATAAAAAGAACATTGCTTTGATATCGTACATAATAGATAAAGTAGAAAGGTAAACTCAGGTACAACTTCCACTGGCGCTGGATCTCAATGACGGACAAACATTTGGTTTTCATAAGCACCAGACGGACGTAATTATTATTATTATTTACAACATTCATCAAATGATCATCAGTCAGAGACGACAGCGGCTCACAGTGTCAGAGAAGCTGGACAATGAAACGACAGATTAAAAGCAGCACATTTAGAGTAAAACCTTTAAAAAGAAAAGCCAATTAAAATATGCATTATAATGATGTCGAAGCATCCAGAAGCCCAAACCAGTTTAAACCCGTCTGTGATTGGCTGTGACCCTCAGGGTCACACATGAGGGGTAAAGTCCGCTGGTGAAGGAAATTAAGGAACAAATGCAAATAAAGTACTTTTAAAAATTCTTACTAAGCTATGAAAAGGAGTCGTGGCATTTTGCTCATGGCCGTGTATCCCGCCGGTCGTCACATGAAGGCTGACTCATCGACAGCGCGCGCCGTCCTCTCATGTGCAGCCGCTCCACGGCTCAGGCAGTAACCACGGCCACCTCGATACGGTCTCATGAAAGCTGTTCCTGTAGGTTTCAGGACTTCACCTGCAGGAAGAGTGTTGAATTAAAAAACAATGAAACAAGACACGCCCCTCAAATGTTCCTTGGGCCATAGATGCTTAACACAATTAGATATTTATAAAAAGATGATACATAGTCGGTGATATAGCTTCAATGATGATCTCCAGAAGGTTTGGTATGAATCGGACCCAGCGTGTAGGAGAACTCGGCAATTATGTGTTTTTCACAAAATTCAAAATGGCCGAAAATCTAAGTAGGCGGAGCTTAGTGGTCTGAGAGGCGTTTTCGTATAGCAGGTCCAAGTGGACATGAGTGAACAATTTCATGTCAATCGGACATTCTAGGTGAGGGGCGTCGCCGGTCAAACTTTGAGGGGGCGCTAGAGAGCAACTTTTTAAAACATAATTTTAAAGTTGGGGTCCTACGAGAGACTGAGACCGAGAGACCGAGAGACTGAGACCGAGAGACTGAGAGACCGAGAGACCGAGAGACTGAGACCGAGAGACTGAGACCGAGAGACCGAGAGACTGAGACCGAGAGACTGAGACCGAGAGACCGAGAGACTGAGACCGAGAGACCGAGAGACCGAGAGACCGAGAGACTGAGACCGAGAGACCGAGAGACTGAGACCGAGAGACTGAGACCGAGAGACTGAGACCGAGAGACCGAGAGACCGAGAGACCGAGAGACTGAGACCGAGAGACTGAGACCGAGAGACTGAGACCGAGAGACCGAGAGACTGAGACCGAGAGACCGAGAGACTGAGACCGAGAGACCGAGAGACCGAGAGACTGAGACCGAGAGACTGAGACCGAGAGACCGAGAGACTGAGACCGAGAGACCGAGAGACTGAGACCGAGAGACTGAGACCGAGAGACCGAGAGACTGAGACCGAGAGACCGAGAGACTGATGTCGATGTCGATGTCGATGTCGCCACTAAAAACCCCTCATTCATCCAAATCATGAAAAACAACTTTGATTTCACATTGTGGTGGAGTCCTGTGTTCATATTGATCTCTCCCTCTCTCTCTCCCTCTCTCTCTTTCTCTCTCTCTCCTCCAGGTAACTTCTCTGGAGCTTCACACCTTCGGAGCTGTCACGCAAACTTCAAGAGAAGAGTCCAGCGTGTTCTGAGGTTAGAACGGTTTCCAGCAGCTCGCCCGTCTTTATTATTCTGTCCGTGTTTGAGCAGCAGCTCGAGGACTCTTGACTTCCAGCGACGCTTTACTTATTGTCCAATAGCACACACACACACACACACACACACACACACACACATCACACACACACATCACACACACACACACACACACACACACATCACACACACATCACACACATCACACACACACACACACACACACATCACACACACATCACACACACACAGATCACACACACACACATCGCCTCCGAGGCTTTACAAGCTGTACGTACATGACGTCCTCTGATCATCAATAACCAGCGGAATGTATGGGAAGAGCAGTCAGGATATATTTTATTTATGCCCATTCTCCCTCGTCTTCTAAGGAGAGATATCTCTATTGTCTTCTCAGGAGAGATATCTCTATTGTCTTCTCAGGAGAGATATCTCTATTGTCTTCTAAGGAGAGATATCTCTCTTGTCTTCGAAAGAGACATATCTCTATTGTCTTCTCAGGAGAGATATCTCTATTGTCTTCTAAGGAGAGATATCTCTATTGTCTTCTCAGGAGAGATATCTCTATTGTCTTCTAAGGAGAGATATCTCTCTTGTCTTCGAAAGAGACATATCTCTATTGTCTTCTCAGGAGAGATATCTCTATTGTCCTCTAAGGAGATATCTCTATTGTCTTCTCAGGAGAGATATCTCTATTGTCCTCTATATCTATCTATTATCTCTCAGGGAGAGATATCTCTTAGGAGAGATATCTCTCTTGTCTTCTAAGGAGAGATATCTCTCTTGTCTTCGAAAGAGACATATCTCTATTGTCTTCTAAGGAGAGATATCTCTATTGTCTTCTCAGGAGAGATATCTCTATTGTCTTCTAAGGAGAGATATCTCTATTGTCTTCTTAGGAGAGATATCTCTATTGTCTTCTCAGGAGAGATATCTCTATTGTCGTCTAAGGAGACATATCTCTCTCCTAGGACACACCCATTGTATTCATGTCGTTGTGTTTGAAATGTTCTTTATTTCCATCGTCATCATTTGGTGTGAAGAGTATAAATAGTTTGAGTTCAGTCTTTGTTTTAAATGTCCAGACAGAAGCAATCAAACCCGATGCATGAAGAGTTTTAATTTGATACATTTGATCACAATCTGGGATTCATGGTGTCAAACATTCACCGGCAGCTGCAGAACAACAACAACAACAACAACACAAAGTTATTTACATTCCTGAACACTGAACGGAGACAGACAGGAGAGACATGACGTATCGATCATTTCATCTTCCAATCACCAATAAACCCAAAATGCAGCAACAGAGTATTTCAACATATGATATCTTTAGTTCACAAGAAACATCAAAGGTATTTCTATATATTTCACCAACACTCATGATTGTTGTTGCATGGATGTGTAAATGTTCACGATGACTTTAGTGTCATGAGGCAATGACGTGTGTAACGCCTGATTAACGCACATTCATATTTAATGTTCAAAGAATGTGCAGAAATGTTTTTATGAAAGTTTTTATCTGCAGTTTCTTTTCTTCAGACGTTCCTCAGAACTTTCTGGATTCATTGACTTTGTGTTCTCAGACTGTGACGTGGAGACGGCCTGAAAACAGGAAAATATGTTTATGGCAAATACATTTCTCCATTGTTCTGTAAATAAGAAACAGAGACGACCAGCTGAGATAAACACAGACACTTTCCTCCATAACACAATAACTACTTTGAGAAAAAGGTTTCCGTGTCACCTCGAAATATGAGTCATGGCGTTATGTGTTTGTTGTGTTTGGATTTAATTTAAGTTTCAGAGTTGTTGTTGTGTATTTTATTAATGTCAATCATATCAAATACAAAACAATATTATTCTATATAATATACAAAACAGAAAGACTGAAAAGGTATAGGTAGAAGATGCAAACAATTATTATATATTCCTATCCTAAATTAATATCAAATAAATCAGAACATTAATATAAAATTCTAAATAAATAAAAAATTTAATTTTAAAAAAACAGTTCTGTTTTCCTTTGATCCTTTTATGTTTCACACATACATATTATATCCCGGTAAGCGACGCCTCTGGACCTGGACCGTCTCATTCTGCAGCTCAGAGCCGCTCGGTGGGTCAGAACGAGAGTTACATAACAACCATCAGGACCATCGATCTGCAGCATGAACAACGACTCACTGCTCTATTGTCTCACTGCTCTATTGTCTCAGCTGCTCTATTGTCTCACTGCTCTATTGTCTCACTGCTCTATTGTCTCACTGCTCTATTGTCTCAGCTGCTCTATTGTCTCACTGCTCTAATGTCTCACTGCTCTATTGTCTCACTGCTCTATTGTCTCAGCTGCTCTATTGTCTCACTGCTCTAATGTCTCACTGCTCTATTGTCTCACTGCTCTATTGTCTCACTGCTCTAATGTCTCACTGCTCTATTGTCTCACTGCTCTATTGTCTCAGCTGCTCTATTGTCTCAGCTGCTCTATTGTCTCAGCTGCTCTATTGTCTCACTGCTCTATTGTCTCAGCTGCTCTATTGTCTCACTGCTCTATTGTCTCAATGCTCTATTGTCTCACTGCTCTAATGTCTCACTGCTCTAATGTCTCACTGCTCTATTGTCTCAGCTGCTCTAATGTCTCACTGCTCTAATGTCTCACTGCTCTATTGTCTCACTGCTCTATTGTCTCACTGCTCTATTGTCTCAGCTGCTCTATTGTCTCACTGCTCTATTGTCTCACTGCTCTATTGTCTCAGCTGCTCTATTGTCTCACTGCTCTAATGTCTCAGCTGCTCTATTGTCTCACTGCTCTAATGTCTCAGCTGCTCTAATGTCTCAGCTGCTCTATTGTCTCACTGCTCTATTGTCTCAGCTGCTCTATTGTCTCACTGCTCTAATGTCTCACTGCTCTATTGTCTCACTGCTCTATTGTCTCACTGCTCTAATGTCTCAGCTGCTCTATTGTCTCAGCTGCTCTATTGTCTCACTGCTCTATTGTCTCACTGCTCTATTGTCTCACTGCTCTAATGTCTCACTGCTCTAATGTCTCACTGCTCTATTGTCTCACTGCTCTATTGTCTCAGCTGCTCTATTGTCTCACTGCTCTATTGTCTCACTGCTCTATTGTCTCAGCTGCTCTATTGTCTCACTGCTCTAATGTCTCAGCTGCTCTAATGTCTCACTGATCTATTGTCTCACTGCTCTATTGTCTCAGCTGCTCTAATGTCTCACTGCTCTATTGTCTCACTGCTCTATTGTCTCAGCTGCTCTAATGTCTCACTGCTCTATTGTCTCACTGCTCTAATGTCTCACTGCTCTAATGTCTCAGCTGCTCTAATGTCTCACTGCTCTATTGTCTCACTGCTCTATTGTCTCAGCTGCTCTATTGTCTCACTGCTCTATTGTCTCAGCTGCTCTATTGTCTCAGCTGCTCTAATGTTCCTCTCAGCTGCTCTAATGTCCATTTTAACATTGTTCTCCTTATTTTATTTGTCCGTCTGTAGTTTGTATTTGTAATCTTATGTTTTTAGGTTTGTTCTTAACATCAGTTTCATTGGGACTACAGATGAAAAATAGCCTCTTGGCTAACTGGCACATTTACTGACATGTGATTATTCATGTGCTCTGTCCCTTATGAAATAAACCCAGATGAACAATCTTTAAAACCACAGCGAGAGAATCCGTCATCGAGACTTTTGTAAAGAAATGAAAAATCTACTCAACGAGCAGCTCACAGGAGCGCCGAAAGAAATGTGAACGACTCCGACGACATCGGCGTGAATCATAATAACAAAATGCTGATTGGTGCAAATTATTTGAGGGATTTTTTCTTCTTCTTCTTTTTCCCCCGTTGGTTTATTTGATAGACTCCGCCCACTGTTGAGACTCCGCCCACTCCGCCTCTCTACCTCCATCTGATGGACCGTGGAGGTCTCCATCGTGAACTATTCATACACTCTGTCATATTCATTGAATGTATTTTAACTCTAAATCTGTCCTTCTGGTCACATGACATCTATTGTTCTGTCCATCCTGGAGAGGGATCCTCCTCTGTTGCTCTCCTGAAGGTTGGTTTGGGAGTTGTTCCTGATCCGATGTGAGGTCAAAGGTCAAAGGTCAGGGATGTCTATGTGTTCAGATTGTAAAGCCCTCTGAGGGGAATTTGTAATTTGTGAAAATGGGCTCTACAAATAAACCGACTTGGATTGAGTTGGTGCGTGAGCGTCATGGAACCGTCCTGTGAAGGTGAGCTCTGAGCCGAGAGGCCTCGACTCCCCAAGAGGTTCGGCCGCCGCCGCCGCCGAGGACCGTCGTCCTGGGACGCCGTGACCTCGTACGGCGAGAACACGAGTCGGGGAAAGAAACGCCGCGCCGACCCTCAGCTCACGGCCACGATGGGCTCCGCCGACAGGAAGTCGATCCTCGCCGCGGGCGCCGGCCCGGCCGCGAACAGCACGCGCGCGTCTTTGAGGTTGTGCGACCGGCCGGAGAGGGCGTGGCTCTGTTGCGAGGAGGCGTGGCCTCTGGCGCTTGACACCAGCGCGCGCCGCGACCTCGGCGGCGGCTCCGGGTTTTCGGGCCAGGCGGTCCCGTCGCGCGGCGCCGCGGCCAGGGGGCGGAGCTCCGGCTCCAAGCCCGCCGCCGCCGCCCGCCGCTTCCTCCTGCACATGTCCAGCAGGAGGCGCAGCTCCTTGCGGAAGGCGGGGTTGAGGCAGCAGTAGATGAAGGGGTTGTAGCAGGTGGCGCTCATGGCCAGCCAGTGGAAGCAGAAGTAGAGCGCGTTGGAGGAGCCGATGCTCTGGCTGGACTGCAGCACCACGTAGCAGTTCAGGGGGAACCAGCACACGGCGAACACGCCCACCACCAGCAGCAGCATGGCCAGCGTGCGCCGCCGCTTCCTCCGCTGGGCGGCGTGCTGCGCCGTGGTCGTGTCGCCGATGGCGTTGCGGCGCCACAGCCGGCACGCCACCGTGGCGTAGGAGGCGGTGATGATGAGGAGCGGCAGCATGTACAGCAGGATGAAGGTCAGCAGGTCGATGTACTGCCAGTAGACGTCAGACGGCTCCGGGAAGTCCGGGACGCAGAAGCTGCGCTCCGGTTCCTGGCTGGGGGGAGGAGAGAGAGAGGGGGGAGAGAGAGGGGGAGGGAGAGAGGGGAGAGAGAGAGGGGAGAGAGAGGGGGGAGAGAGAGGAGGGGGAGAGAGAGAGGGGGGGAGAGAAAGGAGGGGGAGAGAGGGGGGGAGAGAGAGAGAGGGGAGAGAGAGAGGGGGGGGAGAGAGAGAGAGGGGGGGGAGAGTTTTTGTTTTGTTTTTTTTAAACACTATTTACATTTTTTTAACCATTACCTTTCTTTAAAAATGAAGTGTTTTTAAAAATCAGGTTGTTTAAAATAAAAGCAAACAAACATAACAAAAAACATTTAAAAAACAGAAAAACATGTTTTACCTAATAAAAAGTGGTGCAAACTCCAGCTCCTCCTCCACCACAGAACAAACAATATCTTTAAAACACCAGCGTTGTTTAAAAGCATCCAGGTCTCCAATGTGTTTATAAAACCTGAACTTCAGCCAGAGTCTGGCTCTGATGTTACAGAGCCACACTGCCCTGGCTTCCTGCCCCTCTCTGTTCTCCA
Source organism: Pseudoliparis swirei (assembly GCF_029220125.1). Classification (NCBI taxonomy): domain Eukaryota; kingdom Metazoa; phylum Chordata; class Actinopteri; order Perciformes; family Liparidae; genus Pseudoliparis; species Pseudoliparis swirei. The sequence continues at coordinate 29,832,019 of NC_079411.1, read as the reverse complement.
CCCGGAACTTCCTTGTTAAATAAATGGCCATTTTGGCTTCGCCGGATAAAAAATTAAGGAGCTGCCACTTTTCTTTTTCCGTTTTTTTGAGGCAGCTCCCATGATAAAAACCTTCTCTGTAAAAACCACATTAAAAAGACTAAAAACCAATGTTAAAAGAACGAAGACACTCAAAAGTCTCTTACACTCGTTAAAAACATGGTAAATAGTCTCCCGGAGGTCACAGAAGGGGCACTGGCTCAGGACGGCGGGATTGATTACCGAAATAAAAGCGTTGGACGCGACAGCACCGTGTAAAATCCGCCACTGGAGGTCAGCGGTCCTTTTCTTCAGGGGAGGCTTGTATAGGACCCCCCACTGCGGGCCAGGGCCTCCATGCCCAAGTCTCTCTGACCACACAGTGGGCGGTCTGTTGCACAGTCTGGACCTGTTGATGCTCTTCACGAGGTTAAAATACAAAGTCTTCTTGTCTGCTTTGTTCAGTGTGCAGTTTTCTGGGTGGCTCGTTCTTAGCAGGGGCGGTGAGTCCCCCTAGCCCCGGGCTGAGGGAGATGTCTGGGAAGGGGTCTGCAGGGTCCGGCTCTGTTCTCTGCTGGCTGTAGTCATTGAGGAGGCTCCTCTCCAACCCGGTCAGCCTCTGCCTCCACAGCTCCAGGAGCCTCCTCGCCACCCGGTCGGAATGCAGCCCCAGCAGGGAGCCCAGGGCCGGGGGGTCGCTCAGCGTCGGCCCCACTGCATCCACCAGCTGCTGGAGGCAAAGAGTCATTGTTGCAGCAGCGCCGTTAGTCCAGGGTGACGCTGCTGCTAATGTCCAGTTTTGCCCGTGAATTAATGGTTCTCTCAACAACCAGAACAGAGAGTCAGAATGTGGGCACCTTCGTGCTTAAAAGGGCGCACGACTTAAAAACACCCTGATAAAAAGGAGGCAGCCCACTTAGTTTAAAAAAGCTGGGGTCTATTAAAAACAGAGCAGTATCCAGCCCCAGGTTGTCAGCACGTCTGAGGATGCAGCTGGCCACGTCTCGCCACACTAAAAACCCCGGACTCGTTAAAAACTTCTGAACAAACTGTAATCTAAAAGTGGCCGTCCGGCTGGCCAGGTGGACAAGGCCCTGTCCCCCCTCTCTGGCTAAAAACAGCACCCCCTGTGGCACCCAGTGTAGACCCTCCCAAAAAAAATCCACCATTTTTCTCTGTATATTGGCTAAGAAGCCTGAGGGAGGGTCTAAACATGTCAACCTGTGCCACAGTTGGGATGCAATAAGATTGTTTAAAACCAGTACTCTACCTTTAAAAGACATCTGGGGGAGCAGCCACTTCCACTTGGAAAGTTTCCCCTCTATCTTCTCTGTGACGCCCTCCCAGTTCTTCTGGACCATGTTTTTTCCTCCGAGGTAAATCCCTAAATATTTAAAACCGTCCTTTTTCCATATGAGCTTTTGTGGAAGAACCGGGAGGCCGCCACGCCACTCCCCCACAGCGAGGGCTTCGCTTTTCTTCCAGTTCACCCTCGCTGATGATGCACTGCTAAAACCCTGTACAATTTGATTTAAAAGGTTCACATCACTTTGATTCTTAATAAAAACAACAACGTCGTCGGCATATGCCGATAAAATCATTCTCCTACTAAAACCAGGTAAAACCAAACCATGAAGGCTAGAGCGTATTTTAATGAGGAGGGGCTCGAGGAGAGTGCGAGAGCATCCCGGACAGAGCACAGCCCTGCCGGACCCCTCTACCCACTCTAAAAGGAGCACACAGCCTGCCGTTTATCTTCAGCACACTCTCAACATTACTGTACAACACCTTGATCTTAGCTATGAAACCAGCGCTGAACCCAAACTTCCCCAGAACTTTCCAGAGGAAGCCGTGTTCAACGCGGTCAAAAGCCTTTTTCTGATCTAGAGAAATCAGACCAGTATCCATACCCAACGAGCTGGAGACCTCCAAAACGTCCCGAATGAGGTGGACGTTGTCCACCATGGACCTGCCGGGCACACAGTAGGTCTGGTCCCGATGGAGGACCTGCTCCATAGCTCCCCTCAGCCTGGAGGCGAGGACCCTGGACAGAAGCTTATAATCCACACACAGCAGAGACACAGGCGCCAGTTACCGATGTCCTGCGGGTTTCCTTTAGGCAGCAGGGTTAGCACTGCCCTCCGGCAGCAGGACATCGGCATGGAACCAGAGGCCAGACTCGTTGAAGATGTCTAGGATGTCCCCTCCGAGGACATCCCAGTATTTTGTAAATCTCAGCGGGAGGCCGTCGACACTGGGGCGCGCCTCCTGCATTCCTGCAGGGCAGCTTTCAGCTCTTGGGGGTTATGGGTCTGTCGAGCTCCTCATTAGTCTCCTCGGAGACCTGAGGCAGCTCCCAGAGAGCCCCTCCGTCGACTCTCCCTCCTCCCTATACTCAGTGGCATAAAGGAGTAAAACCCACCGCTCAGTCCGGATCTGGCTTGGTTCCACAACCGCTGCCCTGCATCCGTCAGCAGTGAGTGGATCACCGCCTGCCCACTCCTCTTCTCCAGGCCAAGAAGAAGCTAGAGGAGTGTCCATCTCGCGATGGTCTGGAATCGACCTGACCAGTGCGCCTTGTACTCTAACCCGAACAGAGGACTTCAATATGTCCTCGATCTCCTGTGGACTCTCTCAAACTTTCTAGGTCCACTATCTCAGTCTCCAGGTCCTTCATAGATCTGGTGACGTCTCTAGTGATGTTGAAAGTGTGCTGCTGACAAAGGAGCCTAATTTCTATTATACCACGGTCCCACCACTGCCTAAGATTATTAAAATCACTCTTCCTCAGCCTAAAAATGCCCCAAAAATAAAACAACACCTCTCTAAAATTCCTATCGAAAGTTAAAACTGAATTAAAATGCCAATACGCGCTTCTGGGTAAAAAGTTCCTAATAAAAACATGACATAAAACCAAAGAGTGATCAGTAAAACCAGCCTGAACAATGCTGCACATTTTAAAAATATTAAAATGGTGCTTAAAAACATAAATACGGTCTAACCTGGCTGAGGAGATCCTTCCCTCCCTAACGTGGGACCATGTGTACTGTCGGCAGTCCGGATGCATCCTTCTCCACACGTCCACCAGGCCATGAGAATGGACCAGCCTCCTCAGAACCTGCTGTGAAGCTGGATGTGGCTCTGTCAAACAAATTTTTTAGTCCTCTCCTGCCCTTTTAAAAATTTCCTAACAAAATGTAAAACAAAAAACATAAAGTTTAAAATTAAAAAAAAAAACTGTAAAAAAATAAAAAAATAAAAAAAACCTAAAAGTAAAACCCTTTAAATTTTAAAAAAAAAATAAAAAAATAAATCCCCAAAAAAAAGATCCTTCCCCGGGGGGTTTTCCCGTTTTAAACAAAGCATTGTCATTTCCCTTCCCACCACCCCCCTTTTTCCCCCCCAGAACCTTTGGGGATTTGTGTCTGTGGTTTCTGTCTTTTTTCTGTCTTAAAATCCCCGAATAAAAAAACCCCAGGAATATTTAAAACATCATTAACTTTGGATAAAACAG